>NW_027495064.1:0-290428 GCF_021521415.1 Bidens hawaiensis | reverse complement strand
GTGTGGGAAGTTCATAAGTATAATTGTAAGGCTATCAACACATTGTGAAAGGAGAATCATTTCCATTAGAAGTGGCTCTAGGCATTTCTTTACAAATTTGGAATTGATCTACATATAACATTTGGTAATTGAGCTCCATTCCCATGTTCTGGGATGGGAGTGCCATCGAGCCTTTCGAGCCGGTATGCGCCTTTCCCAGGACTTCTTTGATAATGTATGGCCCTTCCCAGACTGGGGCCAGCTTTCATGGGCGTTCTTGGTTCGAAGCCTCGTTGTTACGCAGTATGTAGTCTCCTTTATTGAAGTTGCAGAGTTTTACCCGCGTGTTGTAGTACTTTTGCATTTGTCGTTGTAGTTTCTCTTCACGCACTGCGGCTAAGTTCTCTGCGTTCCTCGGTTAGCATAAGGTCCAACCGTTCTTTCCGCATCATTGTCTTCTGGCTGAATCAAGACCCTTGGTGAGGGTAAACCAATTTCGACCGGGACCATGGCTTCAGTGCATAAGTGAGACTGAACGGGGTTTCTCCCGTACTGGCCTTCTTCAGCGTTCTGTTTGCCCAAAGGACGTGCGGAAGCTCGTCCACCCAGCCGGATCAGTGTTCCAAGAGTCTTTTCTTTATGCCTTCAACGATGCTCTTATTTGCTCTTTCCACCTCACCATTACCTTGCGGGTGTGCACTGAGGTAAGGTGTGGGTGATTTGAAGTTCTTTCAGCCACTGTTGTAGCTTCTTGTCAGCAAAGTTGGTGCCGTTATCGCTCACCAAATTCTGTGGAAGTCCAAAACGACAAATAATAAATTCCCAAATAAATTTTTTGATATGTTTCGCGGTTGTTTGGGCTAAAGGTTTTGCTTCTATCCACTTGGTGTGAAGTAGTCGATGGCTACCACTAGGAACTGAACATTTCCTGCTGCTGTAGGAAATGGGCCTGTCACATCGATGGCCCACTTCTGAAATGGCCATGAAGAAGTGACTGGAACAAGTTCATTCTTCGGGCGGTGCGTGTTGGGTGCGTAAAGCTGGCAAGACCTGCATTTTCTGATGTATGCCAGTGCATCCGTATGCATCCCCGGCCAAAAGTATCCCGCGTTGTTTAGCTTAGCTACAACAGCGCGGGGACCTGCGTGTACTCCACAGATGCCTTCGTGTACTTCCCTTAGGAGGTAGTCAGCATCTTGGTTGTCCACGCATCTTAAGAGTGGGCCAAGAAAGTTACGTCTGTAAAGGATGTCATCGATGAGTTGATAATTCAGTGCTTTACAGCGTAGTTTTCTTGCCTGTGTTTTGGATTCTGGTAGTGTACCTGCCGCAAGGTATTTTATTATTGGTGTCATCCACGTTTCTGTGCCGGTTTGGATGACACAAATTTCCTTGTGCGGGACCGAAGGTGTCTCGAGGAGTTCAATGCGGATATCCTTTCCTAAGTGGGTGAAGGCTAATGATGCTAGCTTGCTTAACGCATCCACAGATTTGTTTTCACTTCGCTTGACGTGTATGACTTTGCAGTCGTTGAAATCGCGCATAAGGGATTTTGCTTGTGCGAGGTACAGGGCCATTGTGTCGTTCACGGCCGTGTACGTCCCGTTGATTTGATTGGCTACTAACATGGAATCCACGTGGGCTTCCAAGTTTTTCACACCCATCTTACGCGCAATTCTCAGCCCAGCCAAGAATGCCTCATACTCGGCTTCGTTATTCGTACTTGGAAAATCCAGTCGAATAGCGTAAGTGTATTCTTGGCCTGCTGGGGTTGGTAGTTTCAGCCCTGCGCCTAAACCCTCGTTACTGGCTGCTCCATCAGTGTAGAGTCGCCAGACATCATTGATATCTTGTGCTGGAGAGGGTTGAGCCTCTTCCTGGCACTCTTTTTCCCGCGATGCAGGCACTTCTGCAATAAAGTCGGCCAGAACCTGGCCTTTTATGGCTGGTCTTGGCTTATACTTTATCGCGTATTCCCCCAACTCAATTGCCCATTTGGCTAGGCGTCCCGATAACTCGGGTTGCCTAGAACGTTTGCAAGTTTGAAGTTGGAGAGAATGGTGATTGGGTGACCCTGGAAATATCGTCTTAGCCTGCGTGAAGCGTGTATAAGTGCTAAGACTAATTTTTCGAGGGTAGAGTACCGGGTTTCTACGTCTGTTAGGATACGGCTGACATAATAGATCGGCATTTGGATGCCTTTTCGTTCTACTAGCAGGACTGCCCCAGTTGCTCTATCAGTTGCGGAAAGGTATAGGATTAACTCCTCTCCCGCTTTTGGTGCTGTCAGCGTTTGGAGTTCGATCAAGCGTGACTGAATCTCCTGAAAAGCTGCTTCCGCTTCTGGTGTCCAGCGGAAGTGCGTTTTCTTTAAACAGTTTCTCAATGTTGACACGAAGGGAAACGACTTATCCGCGTGGTTTGCCAAAAAGCGATTAAGTGCCACTAGTCGTCCATTCAGTGTCTGAGCCTGTTTGATGGTAGTAGGTGATTCCATTTTGATAATGGCTTCGACCTTTTCAGGGTTCGCTCTGAAGCCATCTTTAGTGACAATGACCCCCAAGAACTTCCCTTCTTCCATTCCAAAGGCACACTTGCTCGGGTTGAGCTTCATGTTTATCTTCCTGAGCGTGTTGAAAGTTTCTTCGATGTCTTTCAACATCGCTTCTGGGTCAGGGCTTTTGATGACCAAGTCATCCATGTAGACTTCCAAGTTCCTCCCAATTTGGGAATGAAACTCTTTGTCCATCAGGCGTTGGTATGTGGACCCGGCATTCTTAAGTCCGAATGGCATCATTTGATAACAAAATGTGCCATCGGGCGTCCGAAAAAGCGGTTTTGTCCTGATCATCAACGGCCATGTGGATTTGATGGTACCCCTTATACGCGTCCAGGAAGCATTTAAGGCGGAATGGTGCCAACGAATCCACCTTAAGATCAATTTCAGGTAACGGATAACAATCTTTGGGGCATGCTTTGTTCAAATCCTTGAAATCTATGCACATGCGCCATTGTTTGTCATTCTTCGGTACCATAACGGGATTTGCAACCCAAGTTTGATATCTACTAACGCGTACGATGCCTGCGTCAAGTAGTTCCTTGACTTGGGTTCTACACGCGTTAGTTTGTTCTGGCCCCATTACTCTGCGCTTTGTACGATCGGCGTAACAGCCGGATCGCATTTGAGCTTATGCTCTGCCTTACTTCGGGGTACACCAGTCATGTCAGCTGGTGTCCACGCGAAGATGTCAGCGTTCTTTTGTAATAAGCGCTTGAGTAAGGTGCGTGTGGGATCAACAATTGTTGGGCCAATGGTGACGGCCTGGTCAGGGTACTTGCCGTTGAAGGCCCATCTTTCTGGTTCGGTGATGGTTGGTTTAGCCATCTTTGGTTTGGGTTTAGATGAGACAGATGCGATGCATACCTGGGGAATGCCGGTGATCATCGCTACACCCTCAGCTGTTGGCCATCCCATCATGCCGTGGACTGAGGATACCACGGCGTTGAACCTTGCCATCCCGTCTCTCCCGAAGAGGATGTCGTATGTATGGTGTGGCTTCCTCATCACGACAAAGTCCACATCTTCTGTGCGGGAGTGTTTTCCATCCGTAAGAGTGACGGGGAAAGATAGGATACCCAGGGGGGTGTTTGTGCTGCCATCAAACCCTTCCATCGAGGCGCAGATCGTTTCTAGGCGTTCCTTGTCTTCATCGTCTAGCTTGTCAAAGAACTGCCTGTACATCACCGTTGACGATGCGCCGTTGTCAGCAAGAGTGCGGGAAGTGATGTAGTGCCCCAGCTGGCTTTTGATTACGATAGGGCCTTCTTTGCTGGGTCCTCCTGGCACTCGCGCATGGTTCTGGCGTTCGCCTTTTTCTTCCTCTGATCTTACCATGAACCATGTTGATGCTGATGTCAACGGGCTTTCGTCCGTTGCCTCGGTACCGGTTGTCGTTTCTTCCTCCCTTCTTGATTGATGCCACCAGGTGTGCCAGTCTTCCATCCTTGACGAATGCTTCGATAATATCCTTCAAGGATGTACACTTTTCCGTACTATGACCTTTTGTCCCGTGGAAGTCACAGGATTTGCTCTGATCCGCATTAGGTCGCTGCCGGATCATTGGAGCTTTTGGCCACGGTAGCTTTTCAGTGGCAAATATCTCCGTGACGCTTTTGGTGAGTGGCGTCCACCGGTGCTTTTGGCTTGAAGGGTGTGCGTGATTTCTTCCGCCAACAAGAGGGTGAGAGCTGGATGAGGTGTCAAAGTTTACCCTTGAGTGCCAGATACCTAGCTTCCTCTTTTTGTTCTGCCGGGCGATCCGGACATTGTTCTCTCTTGTCCTCTGCGTGTAGAGGTGTGTACTCTGGGGAAGATCCCTTCCCAGTTGCTTCTCCGTCTCGGCAAAGCGCTTGGCCGCCGTCATGATGGCATCCCATGTTGATGGCATGCCATCCTTACCCGTCAATGTGCGGATAAGCTCCGGGTATTCGGCGCCTTGGATGAAAGCGGCGGCGAACAAGATCTTCACTTATGTTGCCGAGACTTAGTTTTTTGGAGTTGAAGCGGGTGATGAAGTCTAACAAAGATTCATCCTCCTCTCTAACGCAGTTGAGGATCGTCCACTGTTCTTCAGTATATTTCCTCTGTTGGCTGAAGTGCTGGCTGAACTTGTTCTGAAAGTCCGCCCAGTCATATATGTGGTGGACCGGTAAACGATCGAACCATGCCCTGGCCGCTCCAACCAGGGTCATCTGGAACATATAACACCACGTGGGCTCCGTCCAGTTACTGACGGTTGCCCCCGCAATGAATCTGTTCAAGTGGTCGTCCGGATCGGATAGACCATCATAAGTGCCAATGTTGGACATTTGTTTGGCACTTCTCGGGGCGATTGCTTCCGCAATGTCCCTCGCGAACTTTGACTTTCCTGCATTTGTAGCAGTTGGCCTAAAGGTTTTGGAGAAGTCACGCGGGTTTCTCTCCGCATTCGTTGGTTTAAAAGCTTCCCCAAAATTCCTTTTCGGCTGGAAGTCCGTTTCCTTACGCTTCCCTTTCGCCTTATGGCGAGGGTTTGCGTCGGTATCGGATTCTTCTCTCTCCTCGTCTGAGTACTCGCACTCGCTGTTCATATTGAGCTGTTGGCGAGTACTGCCGAATTCGTCAGCCTGTTGAACTGAACGCAAGCGTTCATCCAATTCAGCTTGGAACTCTCTCTGACGTGCTTCGGCCCACGCCTTCACTTGATCTAGTGTTTGGCGAGGGGCCCTCGTTCGTTTTTTCCAACTGGGCGTCAGTGAACCCCAGTGGAATATTTACTGCACTTGCCCCGGCTTGGGTAGTCGGGGTAGTGTTCGTAAGATTTGTATAACCGCCGGTGTTCCCCCCAGTTGCTGGGGTTGTGGTTACCGGGGTTTCTTGGTCGGTTACTGGCCTTGGGACCGGAGTAACGTTAACCATTTCTTCAGAAATTTTCAAAAAACTAAATTAGTTTTAGCTTTTATGCACGGATGGCGCCAATGAAGAAACACTAAGTGAACCCACGGGCAGATTATAGATAATCTGGGGGTTAAGTAATGTTTCCCACGAGGATGAGGTCCAGCAGAGAAGGTTGTTCTTCAGGGGACCTGCAAAACAGACACCGTAAGCTCGTCACTGAGAGGGGGGGGGGGGGGTTCCTCCTTGTGACCACCATCCGGCGTGAAAATCAGACTAGATTGCTCTGAATATAAGTGTATATTAAGAGATTGCTAGATAAGATTGAGATATCAGATGATGTCCTTACCATTCCAAGGTGTTGGAGTATTTATAGCCGAATGTAGGTTTCCTAGAAGGTACAGCCGGCTGAATAGTATTCCTGTTCTACCAACAGTGGACTACGCACAGGCCATGCTGGTTGGTGGATAGGCTACGGCCAACAGTAAAGGTCGGCTGTATACTGTTCCTTTACTGCCGGCTACGCACTGTTCCACCAACTGTAGGCTGCGCGCGTCCCATCGTAAGGGTTGGTGAGTAGGCAGCGGCTAATAGTGACAAACAGTACTAGAGGGTGCTCCTCCTCGTATTGTTGTCGGTGAGCTGTCACCCTGTGATTGGTTCATGGGCTGCTCTGGTCAAATTGTCTGCTCCGCCCATACGTTAGTAGGTATAGTACGAAAGACCTTCCAGAAGCATACGGCCCGCCTTGCTCATTCCTTCATGTGACTACTGAAGTGGCGAATGCCTTGTGCGTGTAGCCTTGCTGTTAGTGCGGGTAGCCTTCCCTGATGGCTTGTATCCGCAGCTGCGGGAACAGACGGGGTACTTCGCCATTGGGAGGCTTTCCCTGCGGGTACAGCTGGCGTACTGCGCGTAAGGTTCTCTGAGCATGGTGGGCCCTGCTGGAGCAGTTGGTTATTGCGCAGACGTCCCTATTCAAGGTGAGTCTTGCGGGTCCAACTGGGCTCTGCTGGGACCTACCTCTTCAGGTTAATTTCTTTTTTTTTAATATTAAAGTAGGGTTCTATTATAATGGACTCGATTGTGGCAGAGCGATAAATATGGTGGCATAGACGCTGATGAATGTAAAAGGCAATGGCGACAACATGTGGTGGTGTCGTTTGTGTCGGTGGATGTGGTATTGATGTTTACGACAGTGCCAGTGGCGGCGAAAGTGTTGTTGATGACAATGAGTAGATTGTGGAGAGTAAAGATAAACGATGGTTATAAGAGGTACCAACTATTTGTATCCTTTTAATACAAAATTTATATTAGTGACATAATTCTAGTTTGAGTAGGCTAAGTCGGTCCTTTGTCTAAATTAAGTTGACTCAAATGAAACTTCGGATCATATTTTTGGTGAATGTAATGTTGCCAATAGACTATGACAGACAAATTAATAAATGGCTAAACATGAGTTACTGCGGATATTCCTTGGATCCGAGAGCGTCGGTTTACTCGGTTGGATGTGAAGTTTTTGACACGGTAGCCCTCCTTTTAAATAAACAATAGTGTTATCTAATACAAGAACGGAAAAATAGTGATTACATCGAAACAGAAGACAAACATACAAGAAGTTACGCCGCTACCCTATTTTGAATTGTAATACCCAAACTTTTTAAACTACATTGGCAAAAATCCCATTTGTTCTTATGAAAAAAATCCTGAGTCCGTTACTAGACAATCTAACACTTTGTTCTTGAGTTTTTTAACCAAGGAAAGGAGAGGGAATGATAAGAAAGGGAAGGGAAGGAAATTTTTTATTAATTAGGTGTGTTCTTGGGTTGGAAGGAAATTAGAGGAAATGAAAGGATAACTATGTTCTTAAGTTGGTTGAAAAAAAAAGGAAAATAACACTTTTACAATTGACCCCTTAGTTGGATGAAAAAGATGAAAAGATTAGTGAGTAATATTGTGATTTGGTTTTTTATCCTTAGTAATCAGTCCATTTTTTAGAGGATAATTTATTGGGAAAAAACATCAATTTAATCCCTCCTAACTCCTCATACTCTTTTCCTTTCCTTTCCATCATAAAAAAAACTCAAGAATACCCATTTTTTAACTATTCTTAGTTTTCCTTTCATTTCCCTCCTTTAAAAAAACTCAAGAACAAAACGTAAAAGAAAGAGTTACATATACGGTGGGCATGACTACTATTAGGGGTGCTTTTGAAGGTTATGAATGATCTTATCATGGGTAAAGACAATGATGTGAAGGACGACTTCATTTAATTTTTCATTTTTATAGTTTTTCAAAATGGCATACAAAAGATTTAGGCAAGTAAACGAACCGAATATTGAATGAATTTTTTATGAATACATGTTCTGTTCGTTCATTTATGTCCATAAACGTTCGTTTATGTCTGTTTATTTATGATCGTTTATATATTAATAGAAGGTAATTAAATATTATCGGGATGCGGCGTCATCTACTTCAAAGTTTATATTTGTAAATTTGTGTTCATTTAAGCGTTTTCATTTATGTTTGATTTTGTTCATTTACATTTGTTAATATATGTTCGTTTATCTTTGTTGAGTTACATTCATTTAGATTTTAAACAAAAGAACATAAAGAACACAAATGTTCCCTTTTTTGAATAAACGATGGAACATAAATATTTGTTTGATTAAGTCCATGTTCGTTTAAAGTTAAATGAACGAACACGAACATACTTTTGTTCATGTGCGTTCAATTTGTTCACATGCTTTCATTATTCAAATTGATAAATACATCGGTTTCAATGGTTATGATCTGTTGATTTTATTTGTGTTTGTTTGTGTTCATGAACCGTCGTGAACACATTCATTTCCTTAATGAAAGAAGACAAACATAAAATCTAGTTCGATGAGTGTTCGTTAACACAATATTTAACAAAAAAAAACATGTACAACCCTTTATTCGTATTTGTTCGGTTCGTTACTGTCATGTTGAAAAGATTAATTTATATTGGATCAAATGGATAAAATCCTATTATGTATCTGTATTTGTAATTGTTGGTGTTTCATCATCTATCTATTTGCTAGTTGGGTTATTTAGTTTTATTCAATTTAAAATAAAAATAAAAATAAATCTTTACAAATTTTCATAAGTCGGTCATTTTTCACCAATAACCTTTTGATCCAGAGGTATAGTATTATTTCATAAAAGTGAGTTTCTGAGTTCAAATCTTTGCTTTAGCCCGGATTATTAATCATATATACAGTTACACTACTTTTTGGCTTGTTTTTGTACAAATTTGAACGAGTCAGACTTTTTTTCTCTTTAATGATTTTTGTAACTCAAGACAATAACTTATTGTAACGAATTAAATTACCGAAAGACTGTGGTAAGTCAATAACTTAATAGTGACTCATAAAAGCGGGGTTAAGATAATAACTTATTGTAACGAATTAAATTACCTAGAGACGTGGTAAGTTAATAACTTAAAAGTGTACTGGTTATGTTTGAACTGGTTAAAAGAGGGGTTATGGTGTCGTCGGCCGTTTGCCCAATTTGTGGAGAGGACTTGGAGTCAGCGGAACATTTGGTGGTCTCATATCAATTTGCTCAATCAGTGTGGTGTACCATATCCTCTTGGTGTAAGATAGGTCTATTCTTTGCTTTTTCAGTTAAGAATTTGTTGGAGTTGCACCGGTTTTATCAACTTCCAAAACGAAAAGTAAAAAAGCTCTTAACGTGGTGTGTTTGACAACGATTTGGTGTCTGTGACGGGCAAGGAATGCACTCGTGCATGACGGGGAAACGAATCAACATTGGGAGCGTGGTCAATGAGATAAGGTAAGCTTTTTGTGGGTAAAAAACCGGGGATATGCGGGCCTAACTTGGGAGAAATGGAGAAGTTTTAATTTTACGTTAAAATGGGTGTCGGGTTAAGTTTTGTTTGTTTCTTTTGACGGAAACGTTCTTTGTGGTCGTTACTAATACATTGCTTGTAATGTTTTATATTGTTTTATATAATTTTTGCATTGGTTGGCAGTTAAAAAATAATAGTGACTCATAAAGCTTAGTTAAGGTGAATTTATTATTTAATATTATTTTCGGCGCTAATACTGGTACATATATCTACCAGCTGCTCTTAAAAAGAACATCAAGCGGCTACTTTTGTTTAATTTCAAAATAATATGTTAAAAGTGATGTGAAAGACGAAAGACAAATAGTTAAAAACACTAAGGCTAAGGGTAATGGGGCTTGGTTGAGCTCCAAGTGAGCCAAACAAAATCTGACATGTAAGCGTTGATGTGGCATAGGATCAAGACCACCAACCAAGCCCCAGAGGGTGTAGTGGTCCAAATGATCAGGGGCTTGATTGATTTTTTTTATTTATTATTTTTTTTTGTTATATACACAAATATAATTTAAAATACTTCATTAAAACATAAAAAAAAATAAAATAAAAAGGAAAATAAAAAGAAAAATAAAAAGGAAAATAAAAAAATACATATAAATAGCTTTTATTTTTGTGTTGTCAATTCCTTCCGAATACGTTCTTTTTCTTCCTCCATTAGCGCTTTGTCGTATGGCGGTAGGTGGCTGAAGAGGTATGTACCCGCCTCAACACCGAGCAAGGCGGGTCAACCCACAAGATATAGACGAGGCTTGAAATCAAGACATTACGAAGGCACAAAGCCAAAACCTATGCGCATGGCGCATATCACACATGCTCAGGCATCATATGCCCAGGCACCACACATGCTCAGGCATCATATGCCCAGGCACCACAGATGCTCAGGCATCACATATGCTCACGCATATCACATATGCGCGTGGCGCATCCGCGCGTGGCGCATATCACATGCTCGTGCATATCACATCTGCGCATGAAACATCTGCGCGTGAGAATAAAGAGAAGACCTCGCGCATCCTCAGGATAGGCGCGTATCACACATGCACATAATCAACCTCATCCTTATCCAAATCAGGATTAAGGCAACCTTGATTGTACACGTCAGACAACCTTCCAGAAGGTATCTTTTTAAGGAATAAGAATATGCTGATGTTGACAGCTGCCAAATGAAAGGTGGACAACTCAGCATGACACATGTGCTACCACGTGATTACAACCAATGAGAAAGCACCAGGTGTCCCAGAGGACACGTGGCGCAGAGCAATTGGAGGAGGCCAACAAGGCTGAGCCCAATCAGTGGAAACCCTAGCACTATAAATACAGCATCAACTCCACAAGGAGAGACATTCATTCATTCACATTCAAGCAGATTCAATTACATTCACTCACAGACAGTTACAGTCAGTAACACTCACAATCACAGCAAATTACAGAGTATTCAGCTATTAAGCAATACTCTTCAAATTTCCTTACTCACACATTATTATCTTCTCCCACAAATACTTATTCTCACACCGGAGGGTTACCCCAAAGATGACCCCTCTGTCCCTTTCTGAGGGGTAAGTTGACGGTGCTGTTCATTTTGTAGGTGGAAGAACACAGATCCAAGAAAACCATCGGTGAAATAGTATAATCACACCCGAGGAAAGTAGATCGTCTACCAGTGAGTCGATCTACGTTTCTTCATTGGCGCCATCCACTGTTACAACGGCAATCAGATCTCATCAGATCTATATATAAGAAAAAAAAAATCACCATGGTTTCTGGCGTTCATAACGTTGATCAAGTTCTGGAGGATATTGAACGTGAGGATGTTAATGAGGGACAGCAGTTTCTGAGGGGGCCGCGTGATTCTACGCGCACCACCAGTAACCGTCCCTTCATCACAACTCCTCACGGCCAGACTGAAACTCCTCCAGACGATCT
Organism: Bidens hawaiensis; assembly: GCF_021521415.1. Classification (NCBI taxonomy): domain Eukaryota; kingdom Viridiplantae; phylum Streptophyta; class Magnoliopsida; order Asterales; family Asteraceae; genus Bidens; species Bidens hawaiensis. Next base: position 279,203 of record NW_027495064.1, on the reverse strand, counting down.
CACGTTACAAAATCTTGTCGGCGCGAAACAAAAAGGACCAATGGGTCCAGAAGATGAAACAAATGATCCTAAAGAATGGCTCATAAACGAGCAGCGGCGTCTAATGGACAAGTACAATGAGATGGTCAAACAGAAAAAGCTAGCCGACTTAACACAAAGGCAAGCGCTTGATAAGCAAACCGTTCATGGAACAAAAAGGCCGCGCGCGCCGGAAGAAGGACATTCTGTTCACACTGCACACACTGAGTTCAGTGATGAAGAAGTGCACAGCATGAGGAAGACGCGAGATACTCATGCAGGAGGCTCACAGCTCCGCGAGCCTGTGAACATGGCGCCTGGAGCCAGAGCCGATCTGGATCTGCACATGCCGTACAGCCCACCAGTTAGAGGGCAAGTGGACGTAACCACACCGTATAGACCAGCCATCTTGGTGAAACATTCAAAGTTCACTGCGCGCATCGCGCAGGCTCCCATCCAGCACAAAACCAAGATGCCAAGTGGTTTGGGTAAATATGACGGCACAACAGATCCAGACGATTTCTTGCAAGGTTTTTACAACACGGGAAACCTAGAGAGCTGGATGATGCCAACATGGTGTCACATGTTTGCTCGTTGCCTCACGGGCGCGGCGCGTGTCTGGTTCGAGAGCTTGCCGACTGGGCAAATTGATGGGTTCGAGGAACTATTGGAAAAGTTCCAAGCCCACTTCGTACAGCAGCGCAGACACACGCGCGACCCTGATGACATCATGCACTGCGTGCGCAGGAATGATGAAACGATTGAAGACTACATCACTCGTTTCAATCAGGAGTCTCTGGCAATCGGAGGTATAACTGAGCAACTCCTGCGCGTGGCCTTTATACAAGGCGCGCGCAGTGATCAACTCCGCCGAGCTCTCGTAAGCAGAGATGGCATGCCCACCACGTGGGCCAAGTTAATGGAAGCATCGCGAGTTTTCGCGAGGAATGAAAAACAAATTGCCCAAGATAGGGCAAGAGAAAGAGCGCATCAAGCTGAGTCACCGCGCAGCAAAGAAAAGAGGGGCAAGCAGAACTCTGTATGGTCCAGGTTGCAACCAACCAGTTTTTCTTCCGCAGAAAAGCAGGCGCAACCAAGCTCACCCCAGCCCCAAAAAGATGTTCGTAATCGCGGGGAGGGTGACAGGAGGGAGGGCGGCAGAGATCCTAACAGACCTCTGCCAAGAATATGGACTCCCCTCACTAAAACGCCTTCACAGGTGTTAAGCACTGAGAACGTCCAGTTCAAAAGCCCCAAGCCACTACATTACAAGGGACCATCAGACGGTGGCAAGTACTGTGAGTTTCACAAGTCCACAGGACACAACACTGATGCATGCCACCACTTGAAGGATGCAATTGAAAAGGATGTGAAATCAGGCAAGCTGGCTCACCTGGTAAAAAACTCAAGACCAGAAAATGAACAACCAGAAGGAGCCTCTGCCAGCAAAAAGTACAAAAGAATCTGTGTAGCCGAGGGAGGAAGACAAGGGCAAATATCAAGAAAGAGAAGCGCGCAAATCCAAGGAGATTGGCGCGAGCAACAAGTCATCTTCCCGAGAATCAGAGGAGGCCCTTCCATCAGCAGTCCTCTTGTCATCACTACACACATTGCTCATTACGAAGTGTCAAAAGTCCTGGTGGACACTGGCAGCGAATCAGACATAATGTATGAGCAATGTTTCAGGAAACTGGATCCGGCAGACCAAGCAAGGCTTGAAATTGTGAATGCACCGATCTCTGGTGTTTCCAATGAAATCATTCATCCCCTAGGTCAAATACAATTTGAACTAACCATGGGGGATGAGAAACACAAGCGAGCCGAAGTTGTCAACTTCTTGGTCTTGCCCACCACTTCTTGCCACAATATGATCTTGGGTAGAGGAACGATTGCCCAATTTAACGCCATACCGTCGCCAGCGCACGGCGCGTTGGGGTTCCCAACACCAACAGGTGTAACTTTTGTATACCGGGATCATTTGTGTGCAGTGACAAGTACTCCGCGGGAGGGGAGAATGAAACTTCCAATAGCAGACAACGCGCCAGAGGAATGGATTCTCAACCCAAAATTCCCGGAGCAGAAAATCACAATTGGCGCAACGATATCAGACGACACGAGGTTGAGAATGAAAAGGTTGCTCACAGCATATATGTCGGTCTTCGCGTGGCAACACTCTGATATGACTGGGGTTCCGCGAGATCTGGCGCAGCATTCTCTAAACACCTTCAAGTCTGTAGAGCCAATTGCTCAAAAGAAGAGAATCATGGGGGATGAAAAGGCGAGGGCCATGAATGAACAGGTTGAGGATCTATTGCGCGCAAACATCATCCGCCCGATACGATACCAGACATGGGTAGCCAATCCTGTGATGGTAAAGAAAAGTAACGGGTCATGGAGGATGTGCATTGACTTCAAGGACCTCAACAAAGCGTGCCCAAAGGATTGTTACCCCCTACCAAACATCGATGCAAAGGTGGACTCCGTGGCGCCATTCAAGCTAAAATGTTTCCTGGATACATACAAAGGCTATCACCAGATTCAAATGGCACCACAAGATGAGGACAAGACCGCCTTCAGAACCGACAAGGGTGTTTTTTGTTACACAAAAATGCCCTTTGGTTTGAAGAATGCGGGCGCCACCTACCAAAGACTTATGGATGCCGTTTTCAGCGAGCAAATCGGAAGAAACCTAGAAGTCTATGTGGATGATTTGGTGATCAAGAGCAGGGAGGAAAAGCAAATGCTTAAAGACATCGAAGAAACCCTTGGGCGCCTAAAGGAAGTTAACATGAAGCTCAATCCGAGCAAATGTACTTTCGGCGTACTAGAGGGAAAATTTCTAGGTGTAATGGTCACCAAGGATGGTTTCAAGGTGAACCCTGAGAAGGTGGAGGCCATCCTTGACATGCCCTCGCCATCCACCATGAAAGAAGTCCAGAAGCTGAATGGTAGATTGGTTTCAATCAACAGGTTCCTAGCGAACCATGCAAGCAAATCTACCCCGTTTGTCAACACATTGAGGAATTGCTTAAAGAAAAGCCAATTCAAATGGACTCCTGAGGCCGAGCAAGCTTTCAGGGAGATAAAAGAATGTTTGATAAATCTACCCGCGCTCACAGCTCCTCTTCCTGGTGAAACTTTGACATTATACCTATCAGCAGGAGAGCGCGCCATCGGCGCAGTATTATTGGTGGATCGCAAGGGAATCCAAACGCCAATATACTATGTGAGTCGGGTGCTGACAGATCCTGAGACGCGCTACTCCATCATGGAAAAGTTAGTTTTATCACTAACACACGCGTCGCGCAAGCTTCATAGATATTTCAATGGTCATCCCATTGAAGTTCTGACTGGTTACAACATCCAGCAAGTCTTGCGGCGCCCAGCGCTCTCAGGAAGGCTGACAAAGTGGGCGCTGGAATTAGGAGAGCACACGATCTCCTATAAGCCCCGTCCAGCAATAAAGGGACAAGTCTTGGCTGATTTCATTGCAGAAGTCCCAGAAGGAAAAATTGAAGAGGCTCAGCGCGAGGTAGACCCTCCGCGAGCCAATGATGAAGAAAATGTTTGGAGATTGTTCACTGACGGAGCTTCAAACAATGAAGGGTCCGGCGCAGGCCTCAAACTGGTGGATCCAGAGAATCATGAATATACTTACGCCATCAGGTTGGACTTCAAGAGCACCAACAATGAGGCTGAGTATGAAGCCCTGCTGGCTGGCCTGCGCATCGCGCAAAATTTCGGAGTTAAAAATCTAGAGGCCCATGTTGATTCATACTTGGTAGCAGCACAGGTCAATGGCCTTTATGATGCCAAAGAGAACACCATGCCTCTATATCTAGAGCAGGCGAAAAAGCTCATCGAGCAATTTGACTGCTTCAGAATCATTCATATTCCGCGCAGTGAAAACAAATCTGCAGACGCGCTGAGTAAGATGGCATCAACCAGTTTTGATCACTTTGGCAAAGATGTCAGGGTAGAAGTTATGAGCAACCCGTCGGTGGTAGCGAAGTCTGTCCTGGTAACTCATACAACCCCTTCATCATGGATAACTCCAATAATGGAATTCTTGAAGGAGGGAAAGGTACCAGATGATCGCGCACAAGCGAGGAAGATAAGACACAAGGCGCAGAACTATGAACTGCTTGACGGTACATTATATCGACGCTCTTATCTTGGGCCGCTCATGAAATGCCTAGATGCTGAGCAAGCAAGCTATGTGATCAGAGAGATACACGAAGGAATCTGTGGAATTCATGCTGGCCCGCGCATGGTGGTTGCCAAGGCAATGAGCGCAAGCTACTATTGGCCAGGCATGTACTTGGACGCTTTAAAAGAGATCCAAAAATGCAAAGCATGTCAGAGCTATGCGCCAAACACCATGCGGCCAAAGAACAACTTGATTCCGGTGACCTCCGCATGGCCTTTCCATAAATGGGCAATCGATATTGTGGGTCCCCTACCGCAAGCGCCGGGGCGAGTAAAATTTTTGGTAGTGGCAGTAGACTATTTCACAAAATGGGTTGAAGCCAAGCCACTAGCAAAAATCACAGCCGAAGTGATGAAGCAGTTTATCTGGAGCCACATCATATGCCGTTTTGGCTTGCCCATGGAAATTGTAAGCGATAATGGCAAGCAATTCACTGACAAGAAGATATCCAGCTGGCTCAAGGAATTGCGCATCAACCAAATTTTCACTTCAGTTTATCACCCTCAGGGGAATGGACAAGTGGAACGCGCGAACCAAAGTTTGTTAAACGGGCTGAAGAAAAGGTTGGAGGGAGAATCCCATTCTTGGGTCGAAGAACTACCTAATGTCCTGTGGGCACACAGGACATTAAGCAAAACCAGCAATGGCGAATCCCCGTTCAGCCTAACCTATGGAACAGAGGCAATGATTCCAGCAGAAATTGGATGCCCATCCCATAGAGTGCTCATGATGAACAAGATTGATAACGAGCGCGAAAGGAGGTTGGATCTCAACTTACTTGAAGGGCGCAGAGAGGCGGCTATCATCAGTGAAGCCAAGTACAAGAAAAAGCTGGAAAAATATTACAACCAGCGCGTGAAAGAATGCCACTTCAAGAAAAATGATTTTGTCCTTCGAAACAATGAAGCTAGCCGCGCAATACCCCCGGGAAAAATGTCCCCCAATTGGGAGGGACCTTATCAAGTCTCGGAAGAATTGGGAAAAGGCGCATACGCTTTAAAAGATTTGAATGGAAAGAAGATCCCGCGCGCATGGAACGCGGCACAACTTAGAAAATGTTTCATGTAAAAATGTCAAGTTTGTAATCAAGGCTTTTTAAGCCATTATGAATAATGATACGCGCTATCTTCTCTTAATGTGGATTCTATTACCTTTTTGCATACATGTTTCACACTTCCCTTTGTTAGTTTTGAGCAATATGACAACATTGTATTGACATCAAAACGAAATAAAAACGAAGTAAAACATACATGCGCGAGCTTCAAGCTCAAACGCGTTAACGAGTCTTAACTCTAAAACGCCAGGGCCTTAGCCCAATAATGTGAGCCTTAGCTCAAATCAATCACAACATCCCTCTTACATGCTGCGCAGCCTGACCATAAAACACCTAAACACAACTAAGGCAAAGCAAATGCCAAAACATAGTTGTTAAGGTCTCAGGTTGGGGTCGCGCATGAAATTGTAGTGGATATCTGAGTAACACATTGACGCGTAAAGGCTAAAAAACTCATAATTCCATAAACGCGCAATAACGTCGCGCAAAAGAGGAATAATGAAAGCGCCAAGACACGTGTCAACATAATCAAGATATGGCAAAATCACTTACAATATGACAAGGGTTAAGTATAATAAATTCCTTACAACCTTGTTCTTATTCCAACGAGCAAGCATATCTTATATTCAACAAGCAAACATGCGATATAAAGAGATGAATGGGAATGCGCAAGATGCGAAGAAGGGAAAAACAAAATTTCATTCCAAAGCATTGAAATTTACAAGTTTACAAGATGAGATACAAATAAAAAAAAACATGAAGGGCTTCTCAAGTCTCCACGTTGACATCAGCCTCTTCATCATCCTCATCATCGCCCTCGGCATCTGGCGCATCCTGCTTCTCGTCGTCTCCAAACTGACCATAGTCAAGTTCTTCGTCTTGAATGGAGTCTTCTAGCACAACAGTGTCAGGAGCGTATCCTTTAGCCACGCCAGAGCCGCTAGCAACGCCAGCATTCGCCGCGCCATCATCGCCGCCGCCAGCCCCCTCGCACTCGTCAAGTAATTTCTTTAGCGCGACGAGATCGGGCTGGTCAGCAAGCGCGGATATCTGCAAATCATAAGCGAAAATATGAGTACAAAGATACTTGGAAAATAAATCAAAGTAATCTCATTAAAGTTAAAATACCTGCGCAAGGATGGGAATGGGAGTATTCATATACTTCTCCCCCATCGCGGCCATGTCCGCGCAGGCAACGGAGCTCTGATAAGGGTACTCGGATGGGTTCTTCTTCAGCATGCCATATTCATAGCCATCCGTAAACCCTTCAGCTCGCCCCACCAAGCGCGCGGCAGCGTTGCAGTCCATCACAAGGGCCTGAAACTCGTCTGAGTATTTCATCGCGAAAGCGCAACGAGTCATGCCCTGTGAGATTAGCCAGTGGCGATCCTGCGCGAGGCCAGCAACAGACGTCTCGAGGGCAGGAACCTGAGAGTTTAATAACTCAACAGTTTCCTTACTCTTTCTCAGCTCCTCTTTGTCGGACGCTGCTGCCGCCAAGGTTTCTTCTTTTTCCGCCCGCGCAGCATCAAGTGCTTCCTGGCTAGACGCTGCCGTCGCCAAGGCTTCGTCTTTATCGGCCTGCGCGGCCGCCAGCTCCCTCTTCAGGCGCGCAACCTCACTCTCCAGTGATGATTTTTCAGTGATAGACTGGACAAGAGCTTGGTCACGCGCCTCCGCCTCCAGCTCCAAGTCGCGCGCTCTGCGCGCGTACTTGGCCGCGTCCGCCTCCGCCGCCTGCAGCTTTTCCCGCGCAGCCTGAAGCTCATGACCGCGCTTCAAAAAGGCGCTGTTGGCACTCGCTCGGTTCTCACTGAGCTCTGCTTGGAGCTTCTCGGCTCTCTCGCGAGCATCAGAAAGATGCCAAGCAGACACCTTAGCCTCTTGCTTGGCTTCCGCAAGAGCATCACGCACTTTTACGTAATCAGAGCGAAGCTCTTGGGAGGCAGCAAAGAAGGCCGACCCAGCAAACATATGGTCGTTGAGCAGGTCGTCGCGAGCGCGGTCCTCCTGGAACCTTCTTTCACATGGAGGCACAGCATGAGCCCAGAATTCCGCACACACACCCATGGACTGAAAGGTGCTGTCTTCAGTTATATTCCATCTCGGGCGGTAAATGTGAGCGGCTTCCTGCAAAAGCAAAGTAATTATCTAAGTTATCAAAACACTAAGATGGAAGTCCGCGTAGCGGAACAAAAAATAACCTATACCTGCGGGGATGAAGCAGAAAAGTCAGCGCCAGCCCCACGAGATGGCTCCGCCGCGAAACCTCGTGGCGCTGCAGGGCTGGCGCGGGCGCCATCGGAGTCTTCAACTGCAAACTCCTCATCCTCCTCTGAAATAGGCCTCTTCTCCTGCGACCTAGAATCAAAATCGGTCTCGCGAGGAGGGCTGTGCGCAGGAGGAGGTGAGGGAGGTTTCGGCGCCGCCAGGTCGGCGCGCAAAACGGCCTCCTGCTCCTTAGTAATCCCAATGAGGGGAGATTCATTGCTTGCAGGAGCAGGAGCAGAGCCAACGGCGCTGGCGCCAACGCCAGGAGTGCCGCCAGAAGCTTGTACGCCAGCTACGGCTTCTATGAAAAAATCAACAACAACAAATGGTTCATGACTTGATCTAAAAGAAAGTCAGAAAAAAAAGAGCGCAATACGTACCTTGGCGCAACTCCGTTCGCGAAGCAAACATCGCCATGAAGTCCATTCTACCCTTCTTTGAGGGTAAAACAGGGGACTTCGAAGCGACCTCCGGCGCAGCCTCTGCATCTTGTTGCGCTGTCGCCGGCTCTACAAACATTTGAGTAAGACAAGATTCATTAGTAATTCTATAAGAATCGCGCTCATAGAACCATAAAAGATAAGCAAAGGATAAGCAAAGTATACCTGTCGAAGGCGCAATGCCACTTCCCTTTTCCGTAGCGCGAAGGGAGGAGGTAGCGCCACCATACCTCAAGTGGACAGGAGGTCTGCCCACTTTTTGAGGCAAGGAAGACAAGGAAACCTTGGTGGTAAACCCCTGGGTTTTCCCAAATCCCCCCGCCTGGGTAGGAGGATCCTGAACAACAGGGGCATCATCCTTCTTCTGTTTCTTACTGGCCCCTGCGCCAGTTTTCCCCTAAGCTTTACGCTTTAGTTGGGGCGGCTCCTCTTCCTCTTCCTCTTCCTCTTCAGCGAGCTCCAGCTCGTAATTTTCAAGCGCATCTACAATACATGCAACAGAAGTGTTAGCCAAATTTGGTATTATAAAGGCAAATGCATAAGTACAAAGGCTTACCAGGCGCATCGCTGTCAAACAGAAATCCCAGATCAACAGGGATGAACATGTCATCAAAGCGATCGGGGAAGCCAACCTCCCCAGCGCCCAGCGCGACGGATCCACCCTCCATGTGCTCATCATAGGCGGCATGGATATACTCCTTGGTGACTGCACAAAACAAGTCAAATGATATCAGCAAAAAGAATTATATTCGCGCAGAAGTAAAGCAATGAGATTAACTTACATAACCCGTCGACTTGGATAACGGGCTCAAGCGCGCTGTCCGCCCACCTCTTGCTCATACCAACCCCCACCAGCGCCTCCTCACAAATGTTCTTGGCAGGGGATGGTTCAGCGGTCAGCTTATTAACCCAGGCGCCAGTTGGGTTCTTGAGGACACCCACATCCGCAGGCGCAGATGTGATCGCGCGCATGGTCATACGGATAGGGATCACGCCAGCCCTGATATAAAAAACCTCTCAGACCAGTCATGAAGGCTCTTGAATGAAACAGTGGAGCACTTCACCTTCTGACTGCGAGGAATGAAGGAGAACCAAGAATCTTGGATCTTGGGCTTGTAAAAAAATTGAAAGCGCCTAGGGGTGGGCTACTCGCGCTGGGATTTGCACATGAACTCAAAGTGAGTCATGCGCACAAGTCCAAACGGTTGGACTTGGGATATATGAATCCCATAGAACTTAAGCAGTGCACCCACAAACCTTGTCATCGGGAGACGAAGGTTGCAGTGGGTGAAAAAATGGCTATATAGGGATATATAGCCGACAGGCGGGTCCGCCGCCGTTTGCCCGGCCCCAGGCAACATGCAGCCAAACACAGGGAGAAACCCCTGAGAGGCGATAAGGCTGTCAAGATCAGCCTGCCTCAATTTGCAGGGGATTTCATTCCACCTCTTCACAGCCTTGGTCCTCCCTACCTCCTCCGATGAGACCTCAGCAGCCTTCTTCCCCTTGCCTGTCTTCTTCAACGTCGACATCACTAACGATTTCACACGGCAATGGATGGAGGAGATTGTGTTGTCTGAGCTATCAGACATACAACTGTGACAGCGAACAAGGGTTGCTTCTGAAGAACAGATATTTGGAAGTAGAACAAAGGTAATCGGAAGACAAAGACAGAAAGAAAAGAGCTCTGAATGATAAACAAAAAGATGAAGGATAAAAAAACTCTAAGGGCTGGCTTTTATAGGCCCAGGAGAGAGAAATATGGGTGCTGATCGGACTTCACGCGCCCCCACTCGCAGGTGTAAGCCAACGGAAGCGCGACACGTGTCAATCACACTGTGTGAGGGGACACGAAAAGAAATAATACAGCTGTTGCCAGAATTCACGCGCCGCCACTCGCAGGAATGACCAATGCGAGCGCGACACGTGTTCCTGACACTCTGTGAGGGGACACGAAAGGCAACTGTAGCACCTCGAGCACACGAAAGGTCTGACACGTCTCCATCACGTACATAGACGATTCGTTTTCAACCAAAAGGATAGAATTCCGCGCAATGACGAGTAATAAGAAGAAAAAGACAAAACCCCTACTAATAAGAGCAAACTGTTAAGTCTAACATCTATCTTGCCTTGCTCGCGCGAGACAAGACACACATTAGACTGGGGGGGCTTGAAGAGGTATGTACCCGCCTCAACACCGAGCAAGGCGGGTCAACCCACAAGATATAGACGAGGCTTGAAATCAAGACATTACGAAGGCACAAAGCCAAAACCTATGCGCATGGCGCATATCACACATGCTCAGGCATCATATGCCCAGGCACCACACATGCTCAGGCATCATATGCCCAGGCACCACAGATGCTCAGGCATCACATATGCTCACGCATATCACATATGCGCGTGGCGCATCCGCGCGTGGCGCATATCACATGCTCGTGCATATCACATCTGCGCATGAAACATCTGCGCGTGAGAATAAAGAGAAGACCTCGCGCATCCTCAGGATAGGCGCGTATCACACATGCACATAATCAACCTCATCCTTATCCAAATCAGGATTAGGGCAACCTTGATTGTGCACGTCAGACAACCTTCCAGAAGGTATCTTTTTAAGGAATAAGAATATGCTGATGTTGACAGCTGCCAAATGAAAGGTGGACAACTCAGCATGACACATGTGCTACCACGTGATTACAACCAATGAGAAAGCACCAGGTGTCCCAGAGGACACGTGGCGCAGAGCAATTGGAGGAGGCCAACAAGGCTGAGCCCAATCAGTGGAAACCCTAGCACTATAAATACAGCATCAACTCCACAAGGAGAGACATTCATTCATTCACATTCAAGCAGATTCAATTACATTCACTCACAGACAGTTACAGTCAGTAACACTCACAATCACAGCAAATTACAGAGTATTCAGCTATTAAGCAATACTCTTCAAATTTCCTTACTCACACATTATTATCTTCTCCCACAAATACTTATTCTCACACCGGAGGGTTACCCCAAAGAGGACCCCTCTGTCCCTTTCTGAGGGGTAAGTTGACGGTGCTGTTCATTTTGTAGGTGGAAGAACACAGATCCAAGAAAACCATCGGTGAAATAGTATAATCACACCCGAGGAAAGTAGATCGTCTACCAGTGAGTCGATCCACGTTTCTTCAGTGGCTAAAGTCTTTGGCTAGAAAAATCAGGTTGTGACATCCCAATGAACTCCTGAAACGAATCGTCGTCCATGTAGTTACATTCCTCGGGAAATTGAGTGTCGTTGATGTTGCCCAAACCCGACATGGTTTGTAACTTGATAAATTCTTAAATTAATAGAGATAAATGTAGTGAAATTGTGTGTTATTGTTATAAAATGTGCTAGTTATTTATAATGTGTTATTTTAAAAAGAAAAATTAAACTAGCCAACGGCTAGTTTTTTGAACCCCAAAGCCCAACGGCTCTAATCTGTCCCGCGATCACAGCCACGCCGGCCGGCCGCGCCCGCCTTCACCCGAGGGGTGTTGCGGTGTTCGCGAGCCACGTAGGCGGCCACGCCCACCCCTCACCCCACTACCCTCAGTCAAAAGAAGTATCACGTGCTAAAAAGTTTGAAAAAATATAATAATAATAATAATAATAAATAAAAATATCAACTATTTTCTGGGTGTGTGTCTATCCGGGAATCGTTAAAAAACTTAAATATATACGAAAGTGTCTCAGGGCAAGTTTGGGACCGTCCTTTGGAATCAAGTTTGAAAATACTTTCTTATTTGTAATTCAATACATTAAAAAGGTGCTTCGTAATAATAAAAGGGGATATTAGTTTTTAATACTCTCAACTTTCTCTCATTGGTAGATAACACTCCTAATTTTCGATTTGTCACCCATCACTCCCAACTTTCACTATATTTTCCTGTACCACTCCCTGTCTAAATGAACATTAACCTCGTTAATGTTTTGGACTAAAAATGTCATTCAAATTAGTTGAGGGGGCAAAACAAAAATTTTATTTTTAACACACATCTCCATTTCCGGTGACCTCGTTTTTCCGGCGACCTTGTTTTTTCCGGCGAATTTGAGTTTTCCGGCTTCTCGTCTTTCAGAAAATGGAGATGGTTCAGAGGTGTAAAAAGGTGATGGAGATCATGAAGATTGTGCACCGGTGGAGATATGATGAAGATGGTGCTCGCCAGAAACCTGCAACTCGATTTTCCGGCACGCAGACCATCCCGGAAGGTGGCTGGGTGAGACACTGGTGGTGGCGGGGGGCGGGGGTTGCGGTTTTGGGGCGGTGGGTGGTGAAATGATGGATATGGTGTTCGCCGGAAACCTGCAACTCGCCGGAAAACTCAAATTCATATGTGAAGCTCGGTGAAATGATGGATAAGGTGTACTGAAAGACGAGATAGCCGGAAAACTCAAATTCGCCGGAAAATACGAGGTCGCCGGATAAACGAGGTCACCGGAAATGGAAACTGTGTGTTAAAAATAAAATTTCTGTTTTACCCCCTCAACTAATTTGAATGACATTTTTTAGTCCAAAACATTAACGAGGTTAGTGTTCATTTAGACGGGGAGTGGTACAGGAAAATAGGGTGAAAGTTGGGAGTAGTGGGTGACAAATCAAAAGTTGAGAGTGTTATCTACCAATGAGTGAAAGTTGAGAGTATTAAAAACCAATATCCCTAATAAAATTGGGTTTTTTAGCTTTAAAAACGTTAAATGGTTGTTTTGTAGAAGCAATAAATTCTCCCCTATTAAAAATTATCAATTTACCGCTATCTACCCTAATACTCAACAAGTAAACATCGTTCACTTAAACGTCAATTATAATTGTCACAACCTCACACACTCTAAAACGTCATATAATTGCCACTTGTTTTTATTGTCGCCATCAAGCAAGCGTTGCCGAAGCCACATGATGTTATTTACAATTTGTATGAAAGTAATATAATTACGATCTAATCAAGAGTTTACAAAATTTGTAAAAGAAGTTTATATTATATATTCTTGTAAATTTTTGTTCAAAAAAATTATTAAGTTATATGATATTATAAGTAAAAGTAGTAAATTGTTTTAATATATAATAAATGTCCTTTTATTTTAATGAATAAATTACGTTTAAAACACATTTTAGAAAAATAACTTAATGTCTTATCGGTTTTTTTATCACAAAATCTAATTCAACAGTTTTTTAAACCTTTTTGGAAGTGTAATAAATCAATACACACTTTTGAACAAAAAAAAACAAACAAACACAATTTTGATGTTAAATAAGCAAATTTCAAACATCCTTTAACACTTTGTTCCCGAGTTCACTTAATAAGAGAAAAATAAAATATAAATACAAAACGTTGTTCTACAAGATGTATGAGTACCATTTCTCCCTTTAGGTTATGCGTAGTGGGGCGACGGGGGCGACAAAATGAAGGAGCACCCCCACCCCACGATAATAGGGGTGATGAATATTTATCGCTTGGTTTGTGTTTTGTGTGTGTGTGATGTATATATGTGTGTGTATATATTAGACTACAACACCATTACACATCTAAAACAAAAACTCATAATTTGCTGACTGTCCGTCACATGACGCAAGTCATAGTATTTTTTAACATATCCACTACATATAGCCTTATGATAACTTAAATTTTTTTTTTTTTTTGAAAAAAATCCTTTTATATATAACACAAACCGAACTACATCTGGATAATGGGTAAGCGAGCAACAAGTTGCGCCGCTATCCCCTTTTGAATCGCAAAGCCTATTATACTAAATATAAATCCTTGGTTCATCGGGCTCTGCGAGTCACTGTGGACCACCTTCTGCACCCGCTCCAAGAAGCGAACCGCCTCGGGAGCTAGGGATCCAAAAGTGTCGAAGGTAAATGGAATGAACACGTGCTGATTCTCCAAACACGATGTCTCATGCTTAGCAACCTTCCTAGACTCCGCTCTCAAAACCGCCTGTCCCGGTACGAAGCCACTGTCTCTCAGCCCCACCAACGGGGACACCCCAGTGAGGTCAACACACGCATGCTTACCCCCTGCCCAGCCAAACACAAGAACATCCGCAGGACGCAGGGTAGATCTTCCCTCACGCGGATCAGTCAAAAAGTTAACAGGTGTCTCTTTCTTGGCTGAGATCCCGGCACGTCTAAGCACATCCCATAACACATCTCTAACCCAGTCATGACGATACTTGAATCCCGACAATTCCTTACAGTGGAGGGCATGCTCACCGAATCTATCCAAACAAGCTTTTTTACAAACGGGGCATAATTCATCTGGAGGGAAAAGGGGAATCATAAGCCGGTATTTAAGGATGGCTCTGTATTCAACTGCCGACATCCGTTGCCCAAGACCTTCAATGGGTACAACAGTCAAAAAATCCTGGGCATGAGCCCCCTTAAGATAAGCTAAAACTGCCTTTTGTCTCGGGGTCATATCGAATCTCTCCTCCAAATCATGTACGTGTTTACCATAAAGAGCACTCGCCAAGGTTTGTTGAGGTTTCTTGGGGGCGGTCTCCTTATCAGTAAAACCGCCTATATCAAGGTTCGGGAGAGGTGTTCCAATATTACCAAGTGCAAAAAAGTAGTCAGGATCTACCCCCGTAACACCAGCGTTTCGCAGGACGTGGTCCTGCAATTTCCACGACTGAGACCTGGAAGCCACAAATGCATATGCGGAGACATCCTCAGCCGAGAAAATTCCTAAGCCTCCGCAACGCATAGGGAAGAAAGCCAACCTCCACTGGAGGTCCCCAAAATGCGGTCCTCCACACACAACAATATCTTCAATTGCCCTCCACAGGCCCGCATCAAAGACAGACAAAGATGTTTATGGATCTGAAATTATCGGATATCCTACGTCCTATGTAATAATGGTTCGTGACTTCGTGAGAAGCCGGGAGGTCATTATCCATTATCAAGGGTGTGCGCCACACTTTTAATCCACCACAAACTCCTCTTGTCTCAGCCACAAATGTAAAATACATCCACGATCTTGCACATTTTTTTTGAGGTAAAAAGGAATATGTGTTTTTCCTTTTCCTAAAATAATCGAACAAAAATCTATAATATCATAAAATATAGTTTTGCATGACTTAAATCATAATAGTAATAATAAATTAACTAATATATATCACTACATAATGACAGGCCAATATTTTGTTTTATTTTATTTTTATTCTACATACTCTCCTTTTTTCTGTAATCAGATTTCTTACAACTTAATGTTAAATTTTTATGGTCAGTCCGATTCAGTCGAGTCAGAGAACATTATTTAATGCATTATCATAATTAAAAAAAAATGATAATTGGATATGATTAGGGTAATGAGATGAAATGAGTTTTCGTTCATAAGGATCCTAAGAAAGGTCTTTCAATTGAATTTTCTTTGAAATATTATTTGAAGAATATGATGACTAAATCATCGTTCAATTAGCACGAAATATCAAGTTTTAACAAAATTATATCAAGTAACAGATTCAATTAAACGAGTATTTAAATATGAGACTTAATCATTTAATCATTCAACTTTTAACACAAGTACACAACTTAACAAAAACTAAATCAAGTACTTGAAACTGAGTCACTAATTGATGCCGAGTGCCGCTGTGAAGGATTGGCAATTGCTGCCGGACGGAGGGAGCACCGGTCGCTGGAGGCATGAAGCGATGGAGGTGGAGCTAGCCCAGCCAACTTGGAATGAAGTTTGAGTCGAGTTCGAGCTAGCCTTGGCTTGACTCAACTCGCTAGCATCCTTTTAAGTGTTGTTCCTCGCCGTATCGCGTAGACAACCCACTATTGTGGGGTGTTATGTATATAAGCAAAATAATGGATTTGGTTCTAATAGATTAGTGATAATATGGGCCTAACGGTTTGCTTAATTGATAACATGGGACTAAGTCCAAACAAGTGTAACTGATAAATGATCAACTCCCAACAATTTGAAAAAAAGAATATACAAAGCTCATTTTCTATACTTGTCTTGTACATTCAAAATTTCGAAGACGAAGCTAGATAACAATCACATAATTAAAGTTCACTTAATGGAGAAAAGCCTGTGATTGAAACCAAAACAAGATATGTCACCTTATACATACTACTTTTAACAAACTAAAAATTTTTCAATAATATAAGCACCGTGTTAATTTCTACACAAAATATTCAAAATTAATTACGTATTTAACGTTAGTACGTTATCTCTAAGGCTATGTGTAGTTGAGGGGCTACAAATGAGGGCGAATTGTAACACGTGGCGCCCAGTCAGCAAGGGGTGAGAATTTGATTTTGGGGTGTAATGGTGTAAGGGCTACAAATTGGGCCCACAATATCTTTTTTTATTATTTTCTTTTTATAATTAAACTAATTAAATAAAAACCAATTTCTTCAAATAATTAAATAAACATGTATAAAATTAAAAAGAAATACAAAAAAATACATAACTAAAAAAAATACATAACTAAATATATAAAAAACAGGCGTACATGTTTAGGTTCGGGTCGGAAAATTGAAACGGATAGCTCGGTTGGTTTAGGTTCATCGGGTTCCATTGTAAGTTCACGTTCGGTTGGTTTTGCGAACCATGGTGTTGACCGAAAGGAGGGAATGGGTGGTTCGGGTTGTTTCTAGGATTCATTTTGCATATACATATATATACACACACAACATATATACATATACATATATATAGATATATCACACACACAACATATATATATATATATATATATATATACTATACATATACATAATAATAATATAATAATAATAAACTTATCTCCTCCGGGCGACGAATAACCCACGCCCCCGCCCAAATCACCCCAAATTCTCCCCAATTTCGCCTAGGGGGCGGTGTTCGCACCCCAAATCGCTCAAATTTGTCATTTTCTTGTGCCCACTACACATGGCCTAACCAAAGAAAGTAAAGGGGTCTTTGGAGGTCATTATCTGGTGGGTGAACCACACTTTTACTTCATAAAGACCCTCATCTGTGCCACAAACATAACAAATGGTCACATATCAACGACCTTGAGTCCTTGACTCTTTTGTCAAGTGAATAAAATCTCCAACTTCAAATGTATAAAATTATTTATTATACCGAAAGCTAAGTGAAACTTTAATTTCTTTCACTATTGACATAATATACTGTATATATTTTTACTTCTTTACTTTAATTATAAACTTTGGTTTATTGGAGCTTTGTTGCAAAAGTTTCACAAATATAATATTTGACCCTCAACGTTAATTTTATACATCTACTTTTTGACCCTTTAGCTTTGCTAATGAAACTATAGCTATTAAACGTTTACAGTAACGAATCAAATTGATACCGACTGACTGTCCACCGCATCAAGGCCGGCCATAAGGTGTGGCAGGGTGGTCGACGGCCATAAGCCCGACACCCCGTTAGGCCCGAATTTTTTTTAAATTAAATGTACTTTTATTAAAATAATATTTATATTAAGTGTTTAAACTCAATTACATTACCACTAGTTTGTCTAGTGGCAAATATATACTACTCTTAACCAAAATGTTATGAGTTATATTCTCATTTGAGACATATTTAATTTTATATTTATACAAAAGTTTTTTATACAATCTAATATATAACCAAGTAATCTCATATAAAAATTAAAAATTCTAAACCCAACAAAATACCCATTCTACTTAAGGCCCAAAAATTTTTTCACCTTCGGCTAATTTTTTTTCTCTCTGAGTCGGCCCTGCACCGCATATGCGTTGCAACGCGTGATGGCTTGCAAACATGAAATCTGTTTAACCCGCTTTGTTGCAGTGTGCTGGTAGTATTGCTTGTTTTATTTTTAGACAAAATTGCAAAAGACGTCATTTATGATTAATCGTTTTTTCAGTGAACGTCCTTTAGCAAAAGAAATGGTAGAAAACATCATTTACATTTAAAAATTCTATCACATTATATCCTTTGACCCTGACCCAGTTAACTTTTTTCGTTAAATATGGTCATGTGCCCTGCACATGGGGGTATTTTGGTCATTTTACTATTGCAAATAACCTATGTTTCACGGGAACTGGTACAGGCACGGGAAACTGGAACGGGAAACTGCAAAACTCAAAAAATGAAAAAACGGGTACGGCACGAGTACGACAATAAATACATATTAAAAATAAATATATATGTTACATAGGTAATTAGTTATTAGTAACAAATAAATAAATATATAATTTTTATTTATATATAATGTCATTAAACATTTTATGTATAAATTTATAAGTTGAGGACCAAATGTAAGTTAGTATAGATAGTGAGAGTTAAATGTTAAAATGCATAACCTAATTTAATACTATTTATGTAAATATTAACGAAGTTTACGGATTAAATGCCAACAATTAAAATATCTACGGGTTTATTGTTTAAACCCTAAACTTATATAAATAAAACTAAAGCCGTCTTCATCATCTTCTTCTTCTTCTTCTTCCTCATCTTCTTCATCCGTTTTTCTGCGCCGGAAATTGTATGTGGCGCCGGAACGTTTAAAAATCGTCTCTAAAGTCTTGGAAACGTATCGAAACCCTGTTGGAATTTTCGAAAAGGTCAACGGCCGTCCCCAACTTTACAAAAACGGTCAAGAAACGTTTCCTGCAGTCCCCGACGGTGTTTCCGTCCCCGGCGAGTTTTCGGGACGGGGTACGACATCTAGGTCGCGTTTCCGTGCAACATAGCAAATAACTCTGAACCGTTCACGAACCTAAAGATAATTAATTTTCAAGAGTAAAATGACCAAAATACCCTCATGTGTCTGCACATGACTAGATTTAACGAGAAAAGTTAACTGAGTTAGGATCAAATGACATAATATGAGAGAGTTTCTAAATGTAAATGATGTTTTCTGTCATTTCTTTTGCTAAAGGACGTTCACTGAAAAACGATTAAATATATAGGACGTCTTTTGCCATTTTATCTTATTTTTAATACGAAAGTAGCTTTTTACCCGATGTCACATGCCGATGCTGTTATAATAAAACATAAATGTTGCAGCAACGAGTCGATGCAAATTGATAGGTATCGATTAGGTTTGTTACGACACCGGAAGAAATGCAATGCGAGAATAAGTATAGCAATAACATTTAGGGTTAGGATAAAACACAAATAAAACTTATCTTGTAAACCGTGAGATTTGAAGGAGGAGAAACGCAGTGACAATTTGGGAGTTGCGCAAATAGCGTAATTACACTAGAACATATTTTCAACTAGCGTAATAATAATTATACTATAGCTTTACAACTAATGTATTAATTGTTACGCTACAATTTTACAAGTAACGTTATAAAACAAGCACAATGGATATATGTCCAAGTCTGAATTTGGATTTTATTTACGCATTACATGATATAGTTACACCATTATAATCGTGTAGTTACGTGTGACATAAACTTACGTATAAAACTTAGACGTGTTTTGTTTGATGTGTTATCTAGATAAATTTCAGAAGTTTAACATGTAAAAGGATACAAGAGAGAGAGAGATTCATATCATGAATGCTTTGAAGGAATAAAAAATGATTTACAATCAATTATTAATTAAGTGGGGTGGGTATATTCGAATAAATTATGTCATCCCATTTTGTGTTTACTTGAAACTTTATATCAACATTTGTCCGACTTCACGTTGTGTTTCTTTGATTCATTGAAGCAATATTTCAATGCTAATAATCCATGGTCAAACTTTGAAACTTGCAACCAATCAAATTGTCACTTGCTCAAGTTGGGTGTTTGGATCTTACCCCATTTGTTCGGATGAAAGTTCATGAATCACAAATCACTTCTTCAATTAGTGATATTTTCTTTAGAATAGATCAGATAAGATCTATTTTGATTACGAGATCTGATACCAAATGATGGCAATCAAATTAAGTAATGGGTAGAAATTTGATTCGAATATAAATGCTTAGATCAGCTTCTGGTTTCGAATATATCTCCACACTGAAAACATATCGTCAAGCTACAATCTTTAACCGAAGATACATTATTCACCACTCCAATAAGAAACCGTGTCTGAGAACACCACCCAGAATGCCATAGTAAACCTAGTATAGAATCAATTTAACTCAAAATCCAATAAGATAAATTAACCAAAGAAACATTAGCATAAGCACATGGTGAATTCATTGGAGAATATATGTGGAATACATATAGAAAATAAATGAAAATTGCTACTAAAAACATGGAACTTCTTGGCCACTACCACATAACCTCTTAATTACATAATTAAAAATTACGAGGGAAACCAAGTAAAAAGTGAAATAATTTAAAAGAAAATAATCGCGGGGAAACTTCTCATGGTAGTCGGGTACAAGGGAGACGGTGATCCGACTCATCAAGATGTTTTTCAGTGGTTGGTGTTCGGGTTCAAGTGCGGGCAAATTTATGACCCAATTAACCCACGTTATTAACCGAACCTAATGCATATCACCATCCCTAAATAGTCACCCAGTAGGGAATGGTTACCCTGTAGATCATTTCTCTGTCTATATACTAAATGTTCATGATTGGCTATGTTAGGTTGCATCACCAAAGGGTTGGAGTAAACCCCACGTCTAAACGTCGTAGTTCCTCAATTAGAGCTAGTGGTAGAATGAGATCAATGTCTCAACATATTGAGTTTAAGGTTCTTACCATTTCCAAAGTAATGCATATATCTTTGCACTTTTAATGCACTTATAATAAAAGTAGTAAACAATGAGCATGAATCATCCCAAAACCTTAAGTAAAACAAGGGATGGGGGAGTATAGAACTTATCTTATTTCATAGCAAGCAAGTAGACAATCATGAAGTTGTAATGTGAAAGTCCCCTATTTAATAACAAGTATTTGTATATCAAAATCTTGTAACATTCACGCTGGGGTTGCTTTAATCGTGCCAGACTGGTCTCATTATGTGTAAGTTTGAAATAGTTTTTCTTGGTCCATGACTTCATAAGCACCATTCCTTGGTACTAGATCCAGTCTAAGGCTAAGTACACATCAAAGTTTCTAAATAAGAAAACTTTATTAAACTAAAAACTTAGTAATCAATCCTTATGGTGAAAAACAACCTATGCATAAGTTCACCATGTAGCCACTAAAACACGAGTTACATTGGATGAATACATAAGACTATACGTGGTTTAACTAAAATATGAAACGTGATTGTCACGCTATCACATAGACGTAGGAGGCTCTCACTATTTTTTTTTCTTAAAATGCATAAAGATTTAACTAAAAACATAATTATTTTTTGTTTTCTTTTTATTATTAAATTGTCAAATGGAAGTTCTGATTAGATAGAAAAAGATGTGACACATCCTCTACACCCTCGCAACCATTGCCAGCATAACAACAATAGGGGCTCACACTCTTGGTGCTTTGTGGGAAATGGTTGGCTAAGGTTAAAGTGGTGAGGTGGCTCGGAACTCCACCTCACTACACATACACTTGGTCTAATGGGATTAGCTCCAAAATTTAGTGGCTATTGGGCCTAGTATAAACCCATTCAGCCTAGAGGTGAAAAAAAAAAAACATGAAGCCGAAAAAAACCCGAAACCGATTTTTCTAAAACGCGGGTTTTTAATACCCGAACCTGACCCTATTCGTAGGGTACGGATAGGGTATGACTTTGAATGTTGAAACTCGTACCCGATCTAAACCCGATAATACCCGAAACCCGGTTCTAGGTATACCCGAAACCCGGGTTAAGCTATATCCGAAACCCGGTTCTAGTTATACCGAAACCCGGATTTTTTGCATATCCAAACCGGATTATTTGCATGCCAGGATATTAGGGTTTATGCACCTGCTTTTGTGTGACTGCCCACAGATCTATAGTCGTTCTCCAATGGATCATTTTTGGAGCACATATATGATATTAATACTTATTTAAAGCAGCACCTTTTGATATACCAAACAACAACTGAAAACAAATAAAATATATGTTTTTTGTATCATTGTTTAGTTGTTTATGTATGTTTAAATGAACTTTAAAGTTTGTATGCAAACAAATGGAGTTATGATAAAAAAAAATGAAGCAGCTTTGTTAACAGAATACAACTGTAGAAAATGAGTTTTTTTAATACCTGAAAATAAGGTATTCAAAACCCATAAAACGGTTTTTTTAATACCCGAAAATAGGGTATTCAAATACCCGGGTATTGAAGATCCGGTTCAATACCCTACCCGAACCCGACCAAATTATTGCTAATACCCGATCATAGAACTCAGTTCCATACCCGAACCCGGGTTTTTCTAATACCCGATTTGTGCATCTCTAAATCTCTAATTCAGCCTATGAAGTCATAAGCACTGGCGGATGTTACTTAGGGTCCGGGGCGGCCCCGACCCTCCCTGTATTTTTACGCGGTAGTGTATATTTACCCGTTTCAGTCCAAACTTTTTAATACGTAGTGTATATTTAGTCGTTTCGGCCGAAATCTTTTACACGTAGTGTAAAATTTAGCCATTTTTGGCCGAAGATTTTTATACGTAGTGTAAAATTTAGCCTTTTTCGGCCGAAATTTTTTATATGTAGTGTAAATTTAGCCGCTTTCAGTCGAAAATTTGAGTCCGGCCTACTTTGTTTGTGAATTTTTGTATATATTTTGAGTCCAGTCCCCCGGTGTCTTAATCTAAGATTCGCCACTAGTCATAAACATATAAAATATAAATCTAAATATGATTACTTGCTAATTTTAGGAAATAAGTACATATACAAAGTAAATCATGAAAAAAAAATAACAAGTCAAACAGTGTCACGTGACTGTGGTATCATATATATAAAACTTCGTCTTTAATATATGTAGTAACATAGTGTATAATAATGCTACAAAAAAATTCGAAAATAATTGTATGTTACTTCTTATAGAATGTGACGCTATAATAAATCATTTAAATATTAACAGAA
Organism: Bidens hawaiensis; assembly: GCF_021521415.1. Taxonomy (NCBI): domain Eukaryota; kingdom Viridiplantae; phylum Streptophyta; class Magnoliopsida; order Asterales; family Asteraceae; genus Bidens; species Bidens hawaiensis. Next base: position 256,297 of record NW_027495064.1, on the reverse strand, counting down.
AGTAGTTATTTTATTTGGTCACACAAAACTTGGCATGTGAAGGCCACGTGCCTTTAACGTCTATAATTTCTTTTGTGTCATGATGACTAAACTATTAAAAACTCAAAAGGCTATTGTGTAAACAAATCTTAAAATATAAAATAGAATATAAATTCATAACAAAAGTGCATATATATAATTGATAATAATAATATGACCATACGTAATGGGAAAGTTTTGGCCAACGTTTTGGCTCAAAACCTTTCCAAAACACCATGTATATCGGAAACACTTGTTGGAAAAATCGCCGGTAAAGGTTGCCAGAAAAAATATAACAGAAACACTATAAAAAACAAAATGGAAAAACACTATAAAAAACAACGCAATGAGAAAAACACTATGAGAAAAACGTAATAGAAAAATACAATTTGTTAAAAAAGAACCCAATATTTTTTTTAATTTTATATAGCAATATGCTTACTCATACTATAAATAAAAATGCTCGTTATTGTAATATTTTTTTTATTTTTAAATGTCGTATACAAAGTTACGACTATTTTAAAATGATTAAGGGAATTGGCATGTGTCTCGCATGAGAAAAAAGAAAGTTAACAAATGTGTTATTCTTTTTATGTCATTCCCCTTATTTCACACTTAATTTCCCTCGTAAATTAATCTCAACAATCCTATATAAAATATATGGACTAGATTAATTATCACTCTTATAAAAATCATACTTCCTATAATAACCTAAACCTAAGTTATTGGAATTTAATAATTTCAAATTTTATCTATGGACTAGATTTAGTCCTAAGTTAGAATATACTTAAGAATACCCTAAACTTGATTTATGATCACGTTGTTGAAGTTTGTAGAAAAACTAGAGGTGCATAAATTGGTTATTTTTAGGAACAAGAATTGGGAATGAATTAATTCCGGGTATGGTTAATAAAATTTAATAACTGGAATAGGTACGGTAGGAACAACTCCAGGTTTTGGTCGGGTATTTTACCTGGATTTGACTGCGTTTGCCGGGTTTTATCGGTTTTGGGCCTAGTCGGGTTTGGGTTTTGACCTGGTAGAGGTGGAAACGGTTTCGATAGACCCGCGTACGATTTTTCTGAGAAACCAAAACCCAGTTCATATATGTGGGTCTGGACAGGTAGATGCCGGTTTCGGGTCAGGTCCGAAACCGGGTTTTTTTTCCTACCTTTAAGAACAACGAATTTGAATCTTGTGGATTTATATCTGTTTTCATGGCTGGGCCCATCGCAATTCGATTAAGTGGGCTGGACCATTTTCTTTACTTTTTACAATTTCTTTAATTTTATTTTTTTATATGAACCAATAAAATATCAATTTATTTCAAAACTTTTACAAACCACCTCTAACAGGTTGCTAGAGACGAGAAACACCAAATTCACTAGTACAAGTCAAATACGCTAACCACCCAATTACATATGATTAAAATTAATACCCGCTTAACCTTTCTCACGATAAGTTCATCCATCTTGATCTATTTCGCACTCATAAGTAGTTCAATGTATTTATTTCGCCAATTAAATCACTCAAGTTTATTGGCTTGCTGTCAAATATCAACTGATTTCTTTCCCTTCAAATACTCCAAATTGTTGTACTGCGTGTAACGCTTTCACCTTGTCTTTGGAAAAAAATGAGAACTTATGTAACTCCAACATGTCCCTTGTCGAGAACTAAACACACTCCAAATACTCTACATGATTAAAATGTTTCTTTTTAGCTGTAGTATTTAAATACTAGACCTCTTATATAAATAAGGGTGTTTTTAACCATACCAGAAAAAAAAATATTGATGTTATGACTCTACATACATTCACTAAATACACTTCAAATTCGGTTAGTCTCTTTACTTGGTAAAAAGTTTATGCACTACTTTTTTTCTCCCTTTTAACAAAGCAATATATTTCTTTTACTTTTCTATATATTGCTATTAACAATATACTTAAATTAAACTTTTATATATTATAGTATTATATTTAATGTAATATTTCATTATTTTCTAAAATTAATTTAAGGCGTTAACCGGTTTTGAGTTCAACAATAAACTGGTAAGACAGTCAGTTTGATGTGGGTCCACAGTAATGCACATTCAATAATAATATCTAAATATAATTAGTGTTAATGCAAGTAAGGTTTTACATCCAATTAGATTTAACTCTTACGAACCCGTCGCAAAACGTGAACCACATACGGGTAGTAAATAATTTTAAATATCCATTTTTTATTTTAAGTAATGGGTCCTACCTTGCTTCTGTAAACATCATCTTCTTGGATTTGAATTTTTGATTTCACGTGCTTTAGATTTTCTCTAAACCCGACAAAAGAAGTAACTAATCCTTTCACGTAATTGTGGAATTGTGGGTGTTTTAGATAAACGGATAAAGCCGCTAATTATTAGATAAAAAAGTAACTTTAATATCTAAATGCTTAAGTCTATAAAAGGATCACATGAAAGCTAATTAAAGAGTTAATTATATAAACAGTTCGAGTACAGAGTTGTCATACCATAAACTATAATATAATAAACTTGTACGTAATGTTTTACTGATATATTAAATGTTAGAAAGAGATAACGGTAAATGATTGCATATTAAGCAAAATATCAAGTTGTATTATAAAGTTATTGACTGATTACTGAAAGTGGTAAAGGATTAAACATCTCTTAACTTTGTACTAATCGCATGTCAACATATTTATCTATTGTATTTACACTAAATTAAAATTAGTATTGTGGATAAATTAATGGATATAAAGATGAAGTGTGTGACATCCCATTGGACAAGAATATAGATTTGATTAGGATGTGGATACTTATTTGTAACTCACCCCACTAATAACTAGACTGTCTTAATGTCGACGATCTTGATGTCATACCTTTTTTTTCCTATTTCTTTTATTTTTGGACTCAAACTCAACACGTTCAAGTATTATCCAGATTTTGTCTTTGTCACTAAGTCACCAACCCCGCAATAATTATATATGGTTTACATAATGAGATTATTTGATCGGCAACTTTAATATGTTTGATGTCGGTAAAGTTATCATATCATTTCATCGGATATTTCATTAAAAATATTAAAATACATGTTCATAAGGACGAAATCAGAAAACATATTTATGTAATTAGTTTTATTATTACTTTATAGTGATTATAGCAAAAATCCATTTAAGTCATGTAAAAGATACGTTAACACTATAAAATATATATATATATTTTTAAAGAAACATCAAATTTGTTTTTATAGATAAGAACAAAATATTGACATATTCTTGAATTGCTTGAATACCAGGCCCTGGTTGATCGATAAACTATCACTTTACTAACCACTTTTTATTTATTAGATATCCTTTAAATTATAAAATTTAGATGTATATACGTATAAGTTGTTGTGAAACAAATATGAGGATTGAGGAAATATCATATTTGTGTTCTTTCTATTTCATTCTATGATGTATTAGTTTTGCTTTTGAATAAGTGAGAAATGTTCGACACGTATATACTCTTCGATTGATAAATCGAGAACCAAAGTGATGCGAGGAGAGTCTCTCGGTTGTTTTGCATCCAAACAAATGAGTTGCGACTTGCGTGCAAGGCTTTGTAAATTTGATTGGTTTTTGAATTGATCACTCTACCAGTTCACTAATTACTAATTAGTGAGCAAGTCGAAAAATCTAGATGACGTCATAATCAACTTCAAATTAAAATGGTATACCGAAAACACAAAAACAAAATCAATGCTTATAAAATCTAGGATTTGAAAACTTGGTTAGTATATTATACATCTTTCAAATGAAAAATAGTATATTTATGTCATAGAATATATTACTTATCGTTTATTATAATTATAATTTTATCACGATGCTTTAATGTTTCATTTGCATTTTAATACGTTCTTAATAATAACACAATGGCCTATGGTGTGACATGTATATTAAAAAAAAAGTAATCTCTTAAGGGATACAGGATCCTAATATAATTCAAGCTTATCCAGCCATTATTTAGGACAGATACGTGCATTTCATAATTACTATCCATAACAATTATGCATTTTTAAAATATTGATTTAATGTTTATTATGTGCCCTGCTTGCGTGCGCGCATATAATGTATATATGTGTGAACCTTCGGGATGGGCAAAAGTAAAATTGCACTAATTTTGACGTTATTTTACTAATCTCGTGAAAATAACGTTAAAAGTGATGGAAGGTTAATCAGGCATCATGTGGTGGCGTTGATAGCCGAAAGACAAGGGTACATGCACCAATCAGCCGGCGTCCCAATGATTGAGTGCTATGTGCCTTATGTCCAAGGCTTGATGCAAAACTACTATCGAGCCGGGGTCTTACCGGAAGCAGCCTCTCTATCCCCATGGGGTAGAGGTAAGGTTGTCCATATCTTACCCTCCTCAGACCCTATCATAGCTTTGCTATTGGTTGGATATACTGAGTACGATGATGATGATTTAATGTTTATTCTACAATCTACATAAGACTTAATAGATGAACCATCAAATACATGTTCAGATGTTCTTGCTCATTATATGTTATAGAGAAGAGAACTTCAACGAGAACTGTCTAGCCCTTTGGCCGGCAACATATGTATCTAGCGTCATCATTTTCTAGTAGTTTAACCCTCTAAATTGTCGTTCGTAGAAAGGTTGAAACATATTTATAGCAACTTCTATTGTAACCGACCAATTGAAAAGTTTTAGTTTCCTGCAAGTAGAGAAACCAACTAAACATAAAGAACATAAGAATTTTCTAGACTACTTCTTGGATAAGGCATTTGATGGACTTCCGGGTCCATATCGACTTTGGCAACTGGTTCAAAAGTGTGTCCAAGACATTTATGCCCTAAAAGTCTAGGCTCGTGCATGAGGTACACGAAGCGTTGCTCTATGATCAACCAAATAAGTTTTATAGCCAAAAGCTATGCATCTCTCGTGTATTTTACACATCAACATTTTTATAAGTAAATTGTTCGTATTTTATTCATCCTTTTGCTTTTGTTTACACGTCAGCCTCCTAAAAACACCATATTTAACTAACTTTAACCCATGAGCACATGAGGTGTAGCCTTAATCCGCTAATGTGTTTCCCTAAGCGCCTCTTGCGCCTTTTAAAACATAGTTTGGTCATTTTAGCCTACATGACATATATGACTAAAAAAACTAGAACCGATACAATCATCTTACAAACGATCTAATGTGAATTGCACTCCCTTAGTCCCTTGAGATGCCTTAAGTTGTATCATTAAACAAGCATATAACCTACTATACATATGTATCTTATTACTATTTCTACCAAGATGCTCACCAAAACAAAGTATAATAAGTATAATAACCAACTCAAAATTAAAAAAGAAAGTTGATTACCAAAACTAATCAATAAGCAATACAAGCCCTAGTTTTGTGAAATTCACACAGTGCAAAACAGAGTTAAAAACCTGAGATCCACACAAATGAATGACGGTAGTCACTAGTCAGTACTTAGTATAGAGGTGCACAAAACAAATACCCAGGTTCGGGTATGGAATTAGGTTCAGGTATGACCGGGTATTGGAAAATGGGGGTATTGGCAATACCCGGGTCGGGTCTGGGTATTGTCTCTAAAACCATACCCTATGTATCGGGTTCAGGTCGAGTATAGATACGGGTATTCTAAAACCGCGTATTGAATACCATATTTCTGGGTATTGAAAAAAACCCTATTTTCTGGTATTTTCTGGCTTTTTTTTTCCGGGTAGTTTTCGGATAAATATTGGATTTTTTTAAGGGGTTGCACCTTTTAGGATTACTTTTCCGGCTATTTTTTGGGTAATATCACGTATTTGTAAAACCCGGTTCCGGGTATTTGTAACACCCGGTTTGGGTATGGAACCGGTTCGGGCTTTCGGGTATTACCGGGTACAAATTAGGTCTGGTTCCGGGTACGGGTTTTTAAAACCCTATTTGTACCCTATATGTACTCTATATGTACCCTACGGGTAGGGTCGGGTATTAAAACCCCGGGTATAAAAAACCCGTTCCAGGTATTTTTATCGGGTCCGGTTTCGGGTTCGGGTTTTTTTGTGCACCAACCCTATTTGTACCCTATATGTACCCTACGGGTAGGGTCGGGTATGGGTTCGGGTATTAAAACCCCAGGTATAAAAAACGGGTTCCAGGTATTTTTATCGGGTCCGGTTTCGAGTTCGGGTTTTTTTTTTCACCTCTACTTAGTAGAGTGACTACAGTCCAAAGGCTGTGGACCCAACAGTACTGAAACAAACAAATTTGGGCTCGTTAAGGTCTGTATAAAGGGACCATTACCCAACTTAATGCTTTTACTTTGGCCCAAAGTCAAACTTTTCATTGCAATTTGCAGCCGTATCTTACTAATTTATAATTATCTTAATGATATGCGTTAATATATTATTTAACTTTTAATATATATGTGGCCATAAAAAAATTCAAAAAATAATTAAAAAAATTATAACTTAAAATATAAATAAAACACGAAAAAAAAATCAAAAAACTAAAATGTTTCCCGCGTCATTTTCGTTCTATTAATAAAGAAAAAAAAAGATGAAAAGACACACTGACGAACATAAACAAAAAGCACAATGATAAATAAAAAAAAATTACTAACACAACATATAGCACAATGCCGAACAAAATATAACACAATGTTAAGTAATATAACACAATAACAAGAAAAAAGGACGCAATGTCGAGTAAAAAACACAATCAATGACTACAACAAATAAAAAACACAATGATAAATATACAATGATATTTGTGTCATTTTTTTTGAACGAGGAAAACGGTGGAAACATTTTGTGTTTTTACTTTTTTTTTTTGTTAAATTTTGAGTTATGATTTTTTTAATTAATTTTTCATTTTCTGACTTTTTTTTTATTTTGGCTACAAGCTTACAAATTATTCTTATCATTTACATTTTTATTCTTTTATAGAACTAACCTGACCTGATTATAATAAAATTATACACGCACAATATACGCTCACCTATGATGTGAAATGTATATTATTAAACTAAAAAGAAATGCAGGATATCCTAATATGATTAAAGCTTATCTATCCATTATTTAGGAGATATACTTCATCATCATCATCATCATACTCAGTATATCCTATCAATAGCAAAGTTATGATAGGATCTGAGGAGGGTAAGATGTTCACAACCTTACCTCTACCCTTTAGGAATAAAGAGGTTGCTTCCGGTGAGACCCACAGCTCGATAGTAGTTTGCATCAAACCTTGGACATAAGGCACATAATATCAACCATTGGGACACCGCCGATTGGTGCATGTACCCTTGTCTTTCGGCTATCAACGCCACCACATGATGCCTGATTAACCTTCGGCCACTTTTAACGTTAATGTTATTTTCACGATATTAGTGAAATAACGTCAAAATTAGTGCAATTTCACTTCTGCCCACCCGAGGGTTCACACATATATACATTATATGTGCGCATCGCAAGCATGGCTATTAGGAGATATACTTGTATTCCATAATAATCATAACAATGACAAAATATAAGTCCCAGGTCGTATCAAGGGGTTTTCTTACATATAGTAGGTTTCCTTTTGAGAGTGATCTCCAGTATGGTTGTAAGTATCAAGCCTAGGCGCCAAGTACTCAACGAGTAATTCCCGAGTAATCCCCGTCTAGGCCGATTTCTCGGTGAGCCATCCCCGAGTACTCTTCGACTAAGGCCGAGTACTCACCGACACCAACTAAGGCCGAGTACTTTCAACTCCCCAGTTCGCTGCCTAGAATCCGTCTAGTGACTTTTGCAACCTTGAATTCTCCGGTGAGCAATGGTCAGAGATGAACCATCAAATAATGGCCCATGGGCGTATTTTTCCAAAGCGTATAAAGACATTAGATGCGACATATTATGTCTTGTACTGTTAGTAAAGTAGACAGGGACACTAAATCAACATGGAAACAATTTAAAATTTTATCAGCTTCTCTCTTATAACTTAAAAATTGCACTTGATAGTTTGGTATCCTTTTGCTTTTCATTCTTTTTCTTTTTTCACTTGTAAACTCCTAGCATGTTCTTGCTCATTATATGCTTCCATGCAAGTAACCTTGGACATAACCGACTAGCCCTCGGGCCGACAACTTGTGTATCGAACGTCATCATTTTTTAGTAGTTTAACCAGCTAAATGTCGTCGGTAGAATTTTAGAATAGTGTAACCATCACATATGCAAGGCATTTCTCTATGTACAACCAAATAAGCTTTATTTACAACCAAAAGCTACATATCTTTCGTATATTATGCATATCAACCATTTTATCGTGTAAACCATTCTTGACCATCATCTTTGATCCAGAAGCACACGAGGCGCCGCCTAAAGCTCCTTATGCGTCTTTTGACTCAAAAACTCAGAATCGATATAATCATATCTTAAACAACCTAATGTGAATTGCATAACTCCCTTGACATATCTTATTCCTGTCTCTACCAAGATACTCAGCAAAGCAAAGTATAATTACCAACTCTAATAAAAAGGATATATATATATATATATATATATATATATATATATATATATATATATATATATATATATAATTATTACCAACTACTCCATCAACAAGCTAAATAAGTTCCAGTTTTGTGAAACTTACCCCTAAAACAATGATTCTGGTTAATTCAGATAAAACATATTAGAAAGTTGTCAATATGTCTTAATAACCTTTTAGCAATGAAATAAAACCTTAACTTTGATGAGTTGATATACATTAAGTGACTTATGACACTAGTGACTAGACTAGTAGAGTCCAAAGGTAATGGGCCTAACAGAAGAACTGAAACATACACATTTGGGCTCAGGAGTCAAGGACTGTATAAATTTAAAGAAATCATTACCCAACTTTAAATTGATACATTGGGCCCAAAGTCATAACGATTTACATTTTTCATTGCATGAATTTTAGCAGTAAATTAAGTCTTACAAAAGACCATTGTATTCATTTTTTAGTTAAACCACAACGCATGGCCTTTTTACCGAGTCATTTGTCAATCCTATATAACAACTAGCCAACTTGGCCTTAAAATATCGAGCCTAAAGTTTTACGAAAGTCATTAAAAGCAAAACCTTAAACCGACAATTTGAACTCATGCTACAGGGCAGTGAGATTAAAGTGCAAAACTGCAAATAAGTTGTAAACCTAACACATCAAGAACAAAAGATAAACTAGAAGAGCAAAACGAGCATCACATAATACACACAGTCATAAGTTACAAGGCTTTAAAACAAACAAAATTTCAAAAATGTTAAATTCACCTAGGAATTCTACTGGTGAATTAACCTTATTTTCCAACCTATTTTCGGTTCGGCTTTGAATTTCAGTTCTTGTGCTGTGATGTTGGAATCGGAGTTCTGGTAATTGAAGGCTTCCCCAATATGTTTAATGCTTGCATTCTTTGCATCTCTTTTCCTGCAACAGAATAACTCTTGAAACATCAAATTAAACCGTAAAAAGTTAATTATGATATCCCATATTAATTGTAAAGTTTCTACATCATTACAAACTACTGGCAGCGTTCATATTACAAATTATTGTAAAGTTTCTATGTATAACCAAGTAAACTTTTACAACCAGAAGCTGCGTCTCTCTCATCTGTTCTACATATTAACCTATTTATTAAGTAACCTGTGACTGTGAGTGCTTTTATATCTAAACCTCCTACGGACCTTAACTTTGACCAATTTTGAACCAAAACTACATAAAGTGCGCCAAGATTCCATCTTTTTTTCGTTATAAGAGGTTATTTCTGCCTCATTTGACTACAGTCAAACACTTTATGGATCTAGATTCTAGATATAGAGCTAACTGTTGCACTCTTGTGGGACTAGAAACTTGAAGATTTGAATAACAAACAAACAAACATGCCCAGTAAAATCCCGCTTATAGTTATTATCTTCAAAATTTGTATACAAGTTCATATTTATTTCTAAAAGGAGATTTGACTTTTTTTCATACCTTCTTCTATAGTCAACTGGATCGCTCTTTTCTCTAACTCAACCGCATGTTTACTTAGCTCCGAGGGTGATAAACGCACGAGCACTGCAAGATCATAACAATCATAAAAAACAACACATATCAATTAACATGTCACTTCCAAATAAAAAAAGTCAACTCAACAGTCAACATACACTGAATATTCTCTCTATGATCAGAGCTGTCACACTGCTTGATAAAATTCTGCAAACGAATGAACCGATCCGCCCACTGTTCATCATTAGCCTCTTTAAACCAAGAACCATAAGTTTTTGAACTCGTTTGGTTCGGTCCCACTAAAGAACCATACTGCACATTCATCCTGCTTGCTTGGCCTACTTCTTGTTGACTTTGACCTAAACTTGCAGGCTTCGGATAACCCGCAAAGTCATATTTTCTACGGGCGTAGCTAAAACGCTCATGTGCAATATTATTAGTCACAGGAGATGAAGCATAATCCGGTTTAAGCCGTTTGGTTCCACATGTTTTAGATGCATCTGAAAACAGTTGTCCCTCTAATGGAATTAAGCTTCGAGGACGCATAAAGTTGTTATTACTGTTCTGGTTCTGAACGTCTTTTAGGGCTACCTTTTTGGCTGCTAAAACCGGTTGTTTGAGAACGGTGGTGGGGCCGGATACATTAGTTCCGAGCTCAATCGTATTAATCTCAGAATTAATCATTTTTATTCCTGGTGACAGGATCAAATCCATCAGTAAAAAAACATGTAAAACAACAAAATGACAGTTTAGAGTTTAGACATTAGAATCCCAATTTCAGAGGCATGCGCTAATCAAGAAATCACTAGGGCTGCAAACGAGATGAGCCGTTCGCAAGCTACTCGAGATCAGATCGATAAAAAGCTCGAAACGAGTGGAGCTTTATCGAGCCAGAGCCTCAAATAAAGCTCATTTTATTATCCCGCCTAAGATCGAGCCAAAACCTCAAATAAAGCTCATTTATATATCGATCCAGAGCCTCGAATAAAGCTCATTTAATTATCCCGCCCGAGTTCGAGCCAAGACCTCAAATAAAGCTCATTTATTTATCGAGCCATAGCCTCAAATAAAGCTTATTTAACTATCCCGCCCGAGCTCAAGCCAAAACCTCGAATAAAGCTTATGTAATTATTGAGCTTGAGCCTCAAATAAAGCTCATTAATTCATCGAGCCCGAGCTCAAGCCTTTTGGGCTCGTCAAGCCTTGGATATTTTTTTATGTTATAACTCTTTTGAAATTATATGTATTAATTTCACACTGCACAATTGGGCATAAATCGAGCTTTGGCTCATTTAGGTTACTGCACACGAGCTCGAGCTGAAGCTCCTTTAAAGTTCTCTCAATATATATAAAATAAAAATAACTAAAAAACGTATATAAATTAACAAATAATAAACGAGCTAAGCTCCCGTGAGTCAAAACCAAGCTAGTTTGGCTCGTTTATAACAAAATGACAAGAAAGAAGAACAAGATTAAGCAAATGAAGTGTAATTAACTACTAATCTTCATTTAATTAATTAGCATCAAAACCAGGTTAACTTCAACTAACTCGAATTCCGTCAATCCGTAATAACCGCAACCGATAACAGCAAATAGAGACTTAAGTCTACAAACTGTTGCAGAAATTGATGCTGATAAGTAATAATTATAATTATCAAGTAATGAAGCAAATGAAGTGAAATCGGTTACTAATCTCCACTTAATTAATTAATTGGAATTCCGTCAATCGATGGAATCGTAATGGTGGAGAAATCGGTTACTAAACATAATAGCTAATTATTATTATTATTATTATTATTATTATTATTATTATCAAGTAATGAAGCAGATTTGAAAATTTGAAATGAGATTAGAAATATATTTACCGGAAATTGTGGCGATCGAAATGAAGAAAGAAAGAAGACGGCGCGAGAGAATAAGAGAGTGTGTGTAACTAATAATAATAATAATAATAATAATAATAATAATAATAATAAATAATAATAATAATAATAATAATAATAATAATAATAATAATAATAATAATAATAATAATAAATGGATTGGGGGTTTCAAAACAAGTTTGGCTCCAAAGAAGGAAAGGAAGCCCAATAATATTAAAAGGTCAAATCCTCCCTTGTTTACTTGTTTTCTCTTTTTGAATTTTTCTATTTTATTTTATCAATATAAAAATAATATCAATTTCAAAATTCATTTCTAGGAAATAAGACATGTGTGGTGTGAATCTGATATGTAATTGTGAATTTGTGATCGATGACAAACTATATTTACATGCTGGGATGATCAAATTCGAATATTAGAATTTTGATAAAATAAATATATATTTGTCATATAAAATATTTACTTTTGTAAAAATATATATCATAGATATATGAAAACTATACAAAAAAAGTTTATCCATAATATTTGAAATTTGTCTAAAATATCTTATTCACAACATTTTGGTGATCAATGCAAAAATACATGTGTTCACACAAACTAAATTTTGACTCATGTTTTTCGCGTTGTGAAAAAAATAATATTTTAATTATAAGTTTTCATCAAACACAACTGACACTAGAAAATGGTTATTGTAATTGTAAATTATTTCTCAATTTCTAATGACTTTTAGTTGAACTCAACAAGTGAAAGAAAAATAAAATGTGTTTTTAGACAACATATGAATAATTCGTAAGCGACAGATGAAATGTTTGAATTTCAAAAGAAATAAGATTGGATCCTTTTAAGCATACATAATTTAAGCAACTATATATGTTTGTTGGCACCATTCTAACGGCGGAAGTATTCCTTTTCCACGTGTATCTTTTGTAGTGTCATCGTCATCATCAAACAGAGGTCTTCCTCCTCATGTTCTTCATCGTATTAGGTCAATATCTTGTTGATTTAGTTAGACATTGTAACAAAAGACGGTATTGAGGCGATAGCTATGTCGTGATCAACTCTTTCATATGCAACGTATCATGGAACCTCGACATCTATTATCCTCCTAAACCAAACCTTGGAAATGGGATCATATAGCTAGTTATCACGTAGTTGTACACCATAGGCTTCTTTAGACATACAAATTCTTGAAGTTGGTGTCTTGTGTTTCTTTGTAGATCTTCAATGTTTTCAATTAGCTTCTAAAGTTCCTTCAACATCTTCTAGACCAACATCTATTATCCTCCTATATTAAGCCTTGGTAATGGGATCGGATAGCCAGTAATCACGTGGTTATGCACCATAGGCTCACTTTAGGCGTACAAATTCCTAGAGTCGGTGCCTTGCATTTCTTTATAGATCCTCAACGTCTTCAATTTAATACTGAAGTTCTTTCAGGGCATATTGACTATGCGGCTTCGATCCATAAAACATAATTTATCTTGCATTCACTTTAATTTTAGTCATACTATGATTCCAATAACATATGTAATTTAACTTATATTGGTTTTAAGTTAAACAAAAGAAAAAAATATTGCCTTAAATGGGTCGTGCTCATGCATATCAACCCACGAATATCCATAGCATGTTCATGTTCAGACGGTGGACACGACATTCGTGTCACCCATAACTCCTTTGAGGGGTGTGAAATTTTGTTACGTGGATTCATGACACAACCCTAACACGTCGAATCCATGAAAACTGATTAATTAAACGCAATGTGTTTATGTCACCTATGCGGTTGACATGTCGACTCATTTAACCGATTTAATTTTAATTTTATCTTCACATTTGGGCTATCTGTAAACAGCTCAGAGGCTTTCTCGATTGTGAAATGCTTCGGCAACTCAAGGGTTACTTCTACAGTAAGTGTAGAGAGAGAAAATGGTTCTTAAGTGAGAGAGATAAATGTATTAAGATGTCACCTAGGGAGAGCTTCCAACCCAAACAAGGTATGACAGAGAGCTCATAAGCTAAAAGTGGTATGGTACATCATGACTTTCTCAGAGCATGTCTGACTTTACACTTTTAGGCGAGTGAGGTCTTGGTGTGCTAGATAATATACATCCCTCACTCAACCACATGCTACAGTAGACACATCTTATGTGAAGCCTTTTAACGTCCCATCCAACATATTCTTTTGAACATTTAAAACCACATTTATTCATAACCCAACCCAATTGAACCTTTAATAAAAAAAAATCTTTGTTTCACGTAAACATCGTCATCATCATCGTACTCAGTATATCCCACCAATAGCAAAGCTATGGTAGGGTCTGAGGAGGGTAAGATATAGGCAGCCTTACCTCTACCCCATAGGGATAGAGAGGCTGCTTCCGGTGAGACCCCCGGCTCGATAGTAGTTTTGCATCAAGCCTTGGACATAAGGCACATAGCACTCAATCATCGGGACACCGGCTGATCGGTGAACAATTTGGGTGTCAATACATAGAGAGAGAGAGAGAAAAAGGTCTCTTATTACAAAAGTAGAGGCGTAGAGCCTTCTATTTATAAGATCTTATAGGACTAACCCTAAAAAAGAGTACCCTTAACCAAGGCCTGCCCTTATTGGGCTTACAAGTATTGACCATAATATATTGGATCTTAGTTTAGTTAGACAGGCCCGTCTTTACTACCCAATCCAACCCAATTTTTCACTCGAATTTTCAACTCATTTCAACTTAAACCAATGTTTTATTAAAGATATATGATTTAGTTTTTAATTTATTCTATAAAATTTATTATAAATAATAAAAATACTTATTTAAAAAAATATTTTAAATGTAAAAGTTATTAAAATTAAATTATATATATAAACATTCACCAAACATAAATAAATAGATAATTTAAGTTACAAGTGTGACATTGAAAGTAAAATTACAAAGTATAAAAAATTAAATACTTAAGTCTTACTGTGTTTTTAAGAAAACTTATATCTAAATGCTCACAAATAAAAAAAACTAAACAATATTGTGTTTTTAGATTTTGAAAAACTAAACACTTAAATTTCATTTCAAACCTAGTAATTAATTTATAAGTTATAACCCAAAAAAAAGCGTACGAACCTATATTCAAAAATACATATTCTTGAAAGTACTTTATTTTTAATAAAACCTTATATCAAAATATACATTAAAAAAACTTAACAATGTTTTTATAAGTTTTTTTTTAAAGTTAAATAATATAAGTTATAAAACAAAATTCACAATATTAACAAAACTAATTGTTAGTAAAGAAAAAAGGAAAATTTACTACAAACACTCACAGGTTGACATTTGTCACACAATCAACCTTAGGTTGTCCATGACCCGCGTCACACAACCAACCTTAGGTTGTCCAGCCGCGGGTCATGAGGTTTTATTGTTTTTTTAATTATTCATGCCAACCTAGTTGTAGAAAGTCACCAATAAAGATGGTCACTGTTTAAACGTGAGAGACTGAGACTCATCAGTGTTGAGTTGGTGGGTTTAATTACTTTTTCTTTTTGTGGTGAGCCACTTGTGTATAAGTGCACAAACCGGGTATTTTAGGATCCGGAACCAGGTAGGAACTAGTTACGGGTATAGTCGGATATTTGGCTGGGTTTTCCGGGTTTTTTTCGGGTTGGGTTTTGATTGTGTATTGGTGGAACCAGTTCCACCGGGTCTAGGTTGGTTTTGGTTCCAAGGAGAAACCCAAAGCCCAGTCCGTATCCAAGGGTAGGGTAAGGTCGGGTGCGGAACCGGTTTTTTTTCTCACCTATACCCCAACGTCATCAAGAGCTAGCTCCTAATAGCTCTACATATAAAACGTTAGCAGCATCAGCTTGATTAGCTGGTGAATAGACTACTAAGAGTAGACTCGCAGTGAAAACATAGTTAGTTCATTTACACATACAATTCATCTACGGTTATGTTTTCAAAATAGAGGATGAACAGTAGGAATAGGATGAACAAACACTTGGAAGTTTTGAAACATATTTAAGCCCAACATTGTGCAACATAACTCCACATTCAAAACATGATTAGACACCAAATCAAATATAAATCCAACTCTTACATATCAAAACAATAGCCTAATTGCCTTAGAATCCATCTTTCATGTGACGATACATTTAATTTTGATCTAGAAAGTGATCACCTCCCTCTACCCGGACCCGGAGCTCCACGACCCGCTGCCTGAGCCTGCATAACCGCAAATCACAATCAGTAAGCAGCACTTGATACAAGATGAAATAATAAAACCACTGGACATTAACTTTACAAAAACCAGACCTATTAGTTTGGATAGTGTTTTATCTCAAATGAATCAAGCAAAATCTAGTACTAAGATTTATTTCGATTGTGTTGTTATTGTATATATAGCTAGCACATTAATTGTTAAAAAGATAGAGAAAGGAACATATATGTATTGTGAAAGATTATACTTACCCGAGCACGCATAGCAACAGCACGGCCCCGACCAACACCAAGTGCGGAACCTTTTCCCTGCAAGAAAAAAATTGTATGATTTAATGATGTATGCATACGTTAAAAGAGCCAAAGATGGTACCTTAATTCTAGCTTCTAAGCGTTTGAACATTGGAGCATTCTTAAGCATGTCTGGTATGATCATGAACCTGCAATATTTGTAAAGCTCAATTCATTTAGGCAAACTTCGCATTTCCTTAACTCCTTGTATGGTGTAAGAAAATACAAAAACGATTATAAATGTTTTACTTTTGAGTATTTTATGCATAAAAGATTATAAATAACAGATAGCATCGCATACTGGTACAAAGACTTTCCAAAATGACTAGTAGAAGTAGATGGATGGACAAAACTTAATTGATCCCATGTTACAGATTTTGTAGCTAGTTTTCACAAAATTGGTTAAGCAACTTTGGTTTTCTTTAAAATTAAATGATTGAGACACTGGCTTCTGGTTCACGGTTTCTGGAAAAATGAAACAAAATACTAGAAGACCATACCTACAATGCACCGATATTTTCTTAAAAAATGTAATGCACACACAGATATAGGGTTAAACAGTGATAGCACTCCATTTTGATAAGAATGGTGACAGCAAACCTTCACAAAATGTTTTACACATTTAAAACATTTGTTTCAGATTTTCTGCAATCCATTAGTCTTTTTACAAACAGAAAGGAGTTGTGAAAGCTGATTTCTTAAAACAAAACTCACAAAAGCTTCCTACATGACAAAAAAGCACTGTGAAAGTTTTGTAAAAAAACTGTAACCATTTTTATAAACATGGTTTCACAACAACAATTAAAACATTTTTAAAGTTTGTGGTCGTGTTTTCACTTCTCATCTTAAAAAATATTACATGTTCCTCTCTTTTACTCAGTATATTGTATGTATATGAATGTATTCCAGAGAAGAAATACTAACCTGACTTTGCTGCCCCGAATAAACACATGCTCAAGTTGAGCCACCTTTCCATCCTGCAGACAAGCAGATTGCATACCAACATTAGGCTATCATTGTTAATAAAAACTTGATTCCACAATAAAAAAAATGATTGAAGTTAACCTATCTTTGAAGTAAAAACAGATATGTATTCAAAAAATATTCTGGGTGCTGACAGTGGTGCTATCGTCTTCATCATCAAAAATATTTTGAGTGTTCAATAACAAGATAAAGATATGCAAGGGTGCTGGCAAAGAAGCATAACCAGTAAAAGACAAAATATAATCGAGACAATACAGATCAAATAAGTGGAGCAACAAAAAACACAAATCATGCAATTAAATTAAACTACCAATAAGTAAAAGATGGCACCATGATAGAAATCAGAAACTTTTTTACAGTAATCAAACTGGCATTCCACAAATACACAAAACAAACCAACCTCTATAACAGAGAGTAGAAGGACAATAAAAAAGTGTTTCTTTAAACTATTTTACTTTAAACACTAAACTTCAAATTGGTAGACTAAAATGTGTAAACAACTAATCATCATACTTGGCTTTACCTTTCAAAACTACCTTTGTAGCTACAAGATTCCCAAGGAACATACATGAACAGCTTTCATAACTACTATAGTTTTTTAAGAACCTAAAGCCAAGTACAAACGGTTACATTGGTTTGTTGAAATTTATGCAATAGCACTAACCAGTATGAGCCAGTTATAAAGATTACAAATATTCCAAATTTCATGCCAAGGCCCATTTTTCAGGCGAGGCTCAATAAATGCACTTCTAATTCCTAGACGAGCGCTTCGGCATTGTCTATGCAAAGAACATGAGAACATAAAAGGCGAGCAAAATAAACGAACGGGGTGCTATTGAAGCTTAGATCTAGGAGAAATCAAAGCATTATATTGATACATTTTGTTATTCAAGGTTTGGAATTACATTTGAATCTTGACTATTTTAGAACTTTTGGTAAATTCTTTTTGAAAAATAATATTATTTTTCATATACATATTATATATTTTTTATTTAAGTGCGCTTATTTTTCCTTTTGCCCTCGCTTTTTTTGCGCCTAACGCATATGTTAATTCCCATATCACAAACTTATACTAGGGTTTAGAACAGAATTAGGGTTTGAATAATAAAAATATAAAGCAAATCAAGCAGTGAGACAACAATAGATATAAAACTATGAATGAATTGCATTGAGTAAGTTAATTTAGAAATTAGGGTTTACCTTGGCGGTAAAAGTGATGTTTTCAAGCTGGCAATTCCAGTTATCTTCGCACTCAATCATGCTTCCTCTGTAGACTTCGCCGCTCTTGAGTTCAACGGTGACTATGTGTCCGGCAGCCTCATGCAGCAGCTTCACCGGAATACCTAAGCTCCGACTCATGATGATTGATTTCAAATTATTAGGGTTTTCAGGGTTTTGATTTTGAATGAAAGAGGAGACTGCTGCTTTGGGTTTTATAGTTTTATATTATTTTTGGGGGAATAAGGTAAGGGTAGTTTCGTCAAAACAAGCCAGCTTTTTTTTAATTTCGTAATTCATGGTTTGGTTTGACCGGTTTTTTATGGGGTTGTTTTGGATCGAACGGGTAACTATGATTTTTCCGGTTCAATTAATCGGATAGGTTGTAACAGTCAAGCCGAACAAAACAGATTGATTTGATGGTTAGGATGATTTCTATTGAACACGGAATCGTGTCATTGGATTTTTGAGAGTTTAGTAAAACAATTGGTTTTTTCTTTTAAGCATTAAAAGATGTACGAAAACATACTTAAAAATATGAAATATGTTAAATTAATAATCTATATGTAATGAATACTTTTGCATGTTACTAGAATGGTGCATGCGCGATGCACTGAGTATTTGAATATAGACATTGATAATCACGCAACAGTTATGGGCGTTTATGGCTCGGCACGACACGAAACATGACTCGAACACGACACGATTTTAAGCGGGCTCGACACACACAAATAAGTATATGGATCGAGTAAATGTTAAAATTAATAATGTCACGAATATGGAATTTGTTTTATTTTAGACAATATTGTAGGAAAATGTAATGATTCATCAAGCTAGTTATTTTAAGGTTAAAAAATAAATTATAATGTGTTACGGTTAAAAAAATGTGTTACTGTTTTTTGTATTTAAATTATAAAGTGAAAAGATGATGTGATTATTGAAGTTTATAGAATTCCGTAAGTTGAGTTGTAATATTTGAAGGTGTTGTTTGTATCTTTGTGAGAAAAAATAGGTGGACATTGGATACTTTTAACCACCTTTTGTATTATGATTGTATATTTAGATTATACATTCATGCTTTGTTAACTTGTACATTATAAATGACAGCTCGGTATTGAATGAAACTTATATCAAAACGTTCCCGTCGCAACGATAAGTTTCTTTACATTTTATGATATAACATACCTAAAAATAAGAAATAAAATATAAAAGTAAATAAAGTTGTCAAGTAGAGGTTAAAGATGATGTGCAAATTTGTAACTATTCTTTAAATTAACAAAAGTTTAGAATATATGATGAAGTAATGTTGTAACTATATTTGAATAAATTGAAACACACGTGAGATTTGATGATTCGATGACTCTTTTACCCTTATTGAATGTTGTACCATATGTTGATTGGTTTGTAAACATCTTAAAACCAAAGTGTTTTAATTTGCCCTCCTCTCACACATGATAGTATAGATAAGTGTTTGAATTTTATATTTTTTTAAACTATATATATTACAACCTTTAAAATGTAACCATTAAGATGTATGAGAATGAAATGAATCATTACCATTCCTTTGTCTTGTTTTGTTAAACTATGAGAATGAAATGAATTATTTGTTAATGTTGTTTGGTATCCAAAGAAATTTTAAGAATGAAATATAAATAATAAAAACACTTTTATCTCAAAGTAAATTTTTAACCAAAAAAAACAACAAAACAAAAAAAAAAACCTCTGCAGTGGCGATGGTGGTGGGGGTATCTTCGGTGACGGTGGTGGTAGTGGAGGCCAGGCGGCAAGGGCAGTGGTGGTGGAGGGATGGCGGTGGCCGGTGGTCAACCGATTGTGGTATTGGTAGTGATGACGATGGCAGAATGGTGGTGACGGTAGTTGTCACACTCCGACCAAAGGCGGCGGAACATGCCGGGGTGCAACGATTGCCCATAAGCGCATGACACTATTTAAAGCGGCAATATTTAACAAACTCATTTCATTTCACAACATCGAAAATGTCACATAACCAAATATTCAAAAGTCAAATACAACAAAATATCACAAAATATAGCAAATCAAATATTGTTCATTTTTGCTAATATCCTAACAGTATTTGTGACGTTTTCTTCACCGAACTCCATAATCAACCTAGATGCAAACCTGTAACATTTCATAAAATAAAATTTGTCAACACAAAGGTTGGTGAGCAATTCATAAGTTTGAACAATAGATATTTAGTATGAAAAGCCACAAAACTAGTATACAAAACCATAAATAATAGCTATAAACTTGGATAAAATAGTTATCGCTAACAAGTTAGCGACACCCAACTATAAGGGGTTGCCAAATAGTTATCGTTAATTGCATTACGTTAACGACACCTTGCCATGAGGGGTTGCCAAATGGTCTAGGATTTATAGTTCCACCATCCGAAAGCGATAAACACATAGGCAAATAAGCATTGAACACTAAATCGAGCAATTATTCAAGTAAAGTATACAACAACGTTTGTGGTTTAAGACCCAAGTATAAAACATTTAGTTTAGATAAGATGAAATGTCACCCAAAAAATAAAAGATAGAAAACGGGGTATGAAGTTACTCACGTTCAAGTAATAAACTTGAAAGTTTGATTATTTGGAGATTTGCCGGAACGACGAGTTAACGTATGAAGCCTAAAATAAAAGAAGTCTTTGATTTAGAAAGGTTGCCTTGAAGATCTTTAAATAAAATAATTGTTACAATAAGTAAACAATTTAAAGTTCGAGGTTTAAAATATAACTATTTAAGAATTTATAATAATAACTCTTTAAAAATGTGAGTTTGCTCAAAACCGGGTTAAAGTATCTAGCCTTAATATTTACTTAACCAATGTTAAGTAATAAGGTGAGAAAAATGCTAAAATGCAAGTTCCATTGGGACAAAGATACTAAAACGGGTTTTTAACGAGTGTTCGGGTTGTCGGTTCGGGTCTTGATAATTGGTAAAACCCAAAGTCAACTTTCCAAAATAATGAATGTTATGAGATAACTCAATAAAACTTTATAAGACTTAAGCAAGTATGTAGATCTATTCTTTTAGAACTAACAACGTACGTTAAGCGAGTGTTCGGTTTTGTCGGTCCAAACCATGTTATGAGATCAAGTTGGATCCAACAATTCCAAGTACTTAAGAAAGTAATTAAAATCATTTTGTAAACTATTTTTAGATAAATATACAAGTCTTGATAGCTAAAAACACACTTGTGTGTCTTAAGCGAGTAAAATCGGGTTGGTTCGGTTTCCATCTCACAATATGTTTCTTGATGGTCTCCACATGCCCAAATATCATAGATCTTGTATAATAATTTATAAATGAGAAATATTAAAGTTCTACAACTAAAAGGTCAACAACAAGTCTTTTTAACAAAAGTTTGGTTTGGTTCGGTTTCCATCTCACAATGAGTTCATAGATGGATCCCACATAACCAAGACTTGTAAATGTGACTAACAAACTAAAATGAGCAGAAGTTAGGCATCAATGATATGTATAATAAGTTATGTGTGTGTGTATATATATATCAAGAACACGAAGTCCTCCATGAAGCCTTGCCTTATGACATTCGAAACTTAACCAACCTGAGTCGGTGAAGTAACGAATAAAGGAAACAAGGGGTATGTATTATATATATGTTGTACCACCATATACTTCAAGTATTGAGTTAGAGTTAGTTAAAATGCAAGAATAACATAAGTTTGACTTTGAAAGTCAAAACCGACAATAACATGAAAATAACCTTGTAGAATCTTTGAATTTGAGAGAGAGAAGTTTATGAGCAAAGATTTATGTTAGAGATGGCCTTGTATTTATAGGAAGAGTTAAATTTGGTTAAACAAGAGGTTTAATGGTTGAAACTCGAATTCGTTGGACGATAAAACAAACAAGGGAACACAAGAAACATTTTGGTCTAGTGATACTTTACAAAGTTTCAAAAATGACCGTTTGGCCCCCAAAGTTCGTTTTAGTGTTTTTAACGCGCTTTAAGGCTCGTAAAGGATGTTTTCAAGACCCAACAAGTGTAAGACAATATTGTAACATAAAAACCATCATTTTGATTATATCATAAGTCTCAGCTTACAAAACGGGTCGGTTTACATGATAAACGGATCATAAAACGAATACAACGAGACCCAAATTTTACGAATGTCGCAGTGGTGGTGATCAAGCAGCGACAATGGTTGTGGCGGTGATGGTTAGGCGGCGGCGGTGATAATGGTTGCGGTGGTTACAGTGACAATAGTTGTGGTGGTTATGGTGACAATGGTGGCAGAGACGATGAAGGTGGCGGTGGTGGTGGTGGCTATGGTAGTGGTGGGGGTGTTGTTAAGAAAGTGGGGTAAGAAAATAGGGTGAATGAGGAATGAAATGAAAAAGGGGGGGGGGGGGTGGGAAGGAATGGTTTTGATGGAATGGGATTCCATGTGTAATAGATGATTCTATGTGTAATAGATGATTTCATTCCATTGAGCAACCAAACACCACATTTTTCATTCTCAAGCAATGAATCATTTCATTCGTCATGTGATTACTGCATATCAAACGCTACCTTAACCATTAAGAAGTTATGAATCATTAAGAGGTAGCCTCTTAATGACCATTAAGAGGCTACCAAACAACCCCTAAGTCTTATCACTTAGGTTGGGAGATTTTGTGTTATTTAGCTTTAAAATTTTAGGTTTATTTTGGAGAGCCATTTTTGGCTTTCGGCAAAAGTTGGAAAAGTCGGGATATTATGACTTTTGCAAATTTCACACTCATAACTAGCTTCACTACCAATGTAACGATACGGAAATTTCAAAGAAGATTAAGATGGACCAACTGAACATTTCAGACAAATCCCAAATCAGCCGTGGACAGGAGAGATATTTGATTCATAAGTAATGATCAATCCTCTTAAATCATCAACTCATTTTGGGCTTAGTTGGCTATGAAGCACATTTAAACTCCACGGTCAGATACGCTTAAGTGAAAATAGTACTAGGATGGGTGACCACCTGGGAAGTTTCTACCGGGGCAACAAACAACAAAACTGTGAGTTTCTAGATGGACCATCCATCAGGGGCAAAACAGACAATATTGGTGATACGAGAGGCGGAATGTTACAACCAAACACCTCATAACTTTCTCCTTTTGCCAAAAGCCAAAAGTAGCTCCGAAAAGAAACCTCAAACACCCCCGTAAACATTTGTAATCTTTGAATTTTTAGCCACCAGCTAAGAGTTCAAAAATTACTATTTAGTTACTTACAACGACTAGACAGTTGATAAGTAACCGATTTACTAGGTATGGTAAAAGTTAATCTTGAAATGCATTTACTACTAGTTACTAATAAATACTCTACATCAAGTTTGCATTATTATTATCATCCTTTTTTTTGTGCAATTTACAATGTAGTTTCTAAACAACCGACAACTTGACAGAAACAAACACAACAAACATTTTATGAACGGCTAGAAAACTATATTTGTTTCCTTTTACCATTATATAATTGTTGCCTTCTAACGTGACATGGCATCATCACTGCTCACATATCCCTTGCTTCTCTTCTAGTACCAATCAATCACATAATTCAATTCCTCATATTAATCAAAAGTGATGCTTTCCTTTGATAATATGATGTGGGTCAATACAAATCCCTGTAAAATATTATGTATTTTTCCCAATGTCCTTAACATCTGGATCTATTCAAGGTCAGTCACATGATATTAGTAATAACTAGTATTTACACCCGCCGGCGTTGCGGCGGGACGTCAAATTGTTAATAAAACTAACCAGTTAGGCGTTAAACCATTAAAAAACTATCAACGCCCAAACGTCACTACAAAACCGGTCATTGATTTAACATTCGAGACTTTTATACAAAAATGAAACTACCCTATATGCTTCATCTCCACGAACCCTATCATCTGTGCCGCCGTGATGATAATTCTATTTACATGTGATGTTTTTTCATCATAGCTATTGATTACAAATGTGTGCCAATGGAATGTGTAGTGTTTTATACCTACTTATTTATAATTAGAGGAGCATGTTAATGATTACAAAAGACATCCTTAATTCTTGTGGTTGCAAGTTAGCTTCTGTTTCCATTGTTTTCCCAAAGCTACCATAACTTTGATTACAAAATACTTGCTATGCCTGCTACTATGCCCCTTTTCTTCAAAAACTTCCATAGACTGTCCTATGCTTTTTGCGCCTTTGCTTCATTAGCTGGGAGCCAATATTTGTCTGGTGTTGGGTTTTATTTTAGGTGTTTATTATGTATGTTAAAAGCTACCTGTCGCCATTTTATGTTGTCTTTGGCTAGGCTGGCGTTTTAGTTGGAATAGTCGTGTTTGCCGCTGCTGCGGTGCATAGATCAAGTGCCCTCTACTTTCATGTATAACAACACAAATTAGATGTTCCAAAACAATTTTACCTAAATTGAACTAAATAGATTAACATAACCTACAAAGTTTAACAAATAAATAGAACAAAACAATATAAGACTGCATACCTAAAGCAACAATCATTTACTCCTTCAATTCGGACTATCAGAATCCGAAATCTCTGCACGACTACGATAAAAAACGTCATTGATCCCTTCATGTGCAAAGAGCTGATTACGAATGTCATTCAAAAATTCAACCTTAAAGAAGAAAATACATATGCAAAGTAAAGTAAAGAACCGAAATGAAACATACTTTTTTGACAGAGAAGAAAGGCTGAGCAAGGAGGATGTGAATTTTGTATATGAAAAATGCAAATATTCTGCAAGCCGGCCACCTACAAAGACTGGATGACAGTACCAAATTAGGACAATAAAATCAATTAAAGTAGATGTAATATTTATCACCAAATCAATGGACAACATTTGATTTCCAAAAACTATCTTTCAGTACTACAGTTTAATGCCATTTTGCATAACAAATATGAACAATATACTCAATATTTCCATTTTATTATAACCTATTATAATGGACCAATTTTGACATATACTTGGACACAACAAACATGTATGGCGAGCATAAAAGTTGAATACCTCTTGAATGTGAGCCCAAATAATAACTTTAAGATAACCCGTGAGACATTTGAATAACTTTTACATTAGATGAAACTAATTATTTCAACCAAATAAGCTACATTAGCCTTCAATCCATATAGCAATTTTGACCCAACATTTGCATTAATGAGTGCAATGAAGTGAAATAAACATTTGAATACCTTTCTGGATAACATTTCTTCACATGGAATTTGTTGAAACATAGCCAAAGGTCGATTCCCACATAGCTGAGATGCACGAACGACTGGATTTAAAGAAAACAAACAAAAAGGTAAATAAAAGTTAGATGTGAATCAAATAAGCCAAACGCAAACCGAATAGCAACTGAGAAGATTTCAAATACAACCTGGATGTGAAGAGAGCAGATGTCTATGGCATAAAACCGGTGATGGGTAGATGTAATAGTAAATCAGTGATGAGTAAGACAGATGGTATTAACCACAAATGGACGCGTGTAAATAAGGTGGACCACAACAAAAATCCAAACAGACGACAAGAAGGATCGATTGTGAACCAATATTTATAACTGATAGAAACCTAGAGAAAATGGTTACAACAAACACAACATAACGTACAAAACAGTGATGCAATATATAAATAAATAATATCACCCTTTTATTTCTCTCATTAAAACCACCTCAATCTATCACTGTGTTGTGTGTGATATTGTGTCAAGATGTATTATGGTTCTTTGGGTTTGCTTCCTAAACCTCATCTTGGGGTTTTAACACAGTTTTCTTGTAAAGATTCATCACTGGTAAATAAAGTTCTTTAATTTCTTGATTTTTTTAACTATTTTTTTCATTTTTGGAATTGGGTTTTGATCAAGATTCTTCATGGGTAAATAAAGTTATTTAATTTCTTGATTTTTTAACTGTTTTTTCATTTTTAGAACTGGGCTTTGCTTTGTTTGATTAGGGGTTTTATCAAGATTCTTCATGGGTATATAAAGTTCTTAAATTTCTTGATTTCTTTAACTGTTTTTTTTTATTTTTAAAACTGGGTTTTCCTTTGTTTGATTAGGGTTTTAATCAAGATTCTTCATGGGTAAATAAAGTTATTTGATTTCTTGATTTTTTAACTGTTTTTTCATTTTTAGAACTGGGTTTTGCTTTGTTTGATTAGGGGTTTGATTAAGATTCTTCATGTGTAAATTAAGTTCTTTAATTTCTTGTTTTTTTAACTGTTTTTTTTTCCATTTTTAGAACTGGGTTTTGCTTTGTTATATTAGGGGTTTGATCAAGATTCTTCATGGGTAAATAAAGTTCTTTAATTTCTTGATTTTTTTAACTGTGTTTTCATTTTTAGAATTGGGTTTTGCTTTGTTTGATTAGGGGTTTGATCAAGATTTTTCATGGGTATATAAAGTTCTTTAATTTCTTGATTTTTTTAACTGTTTTTTCATTTTTAGAACTGGGTCTTGCTTTGTTTGATTAGGGTTTTGATCAAGATTTTTTCACTGGTTATTATGAAATTTTCTTGGGGGTTTGAGTGATTTTACTCATTGTTTATGTGATTTAGGGTTTAATTAATAATAAAGATTGATGCTTGCTCATTGTTGATGCAAGATTATTGCAGGTGATCAACATATATTGTGTATGTTTGTTTTAGTCAAAACGTTTGATTCACCAAAAGCTAATTTAGGGTTCTAGTCAAGATCCTATTATTATTATTATCAAGATTCTTTTTTTCACTTTTGGTTTTTGTGAATTTTCCTTCATTTAGTTACTACCTGCATATGTTTGCTGCAAATGGTTAGTCAAGCTGGTTATTTTTTTCAAATTTAAATAACATGTGATTTTACCTATAATTAAAAAGCAAAAAGCTTTGTACTTATGTTAATTTCCCTAATTTTTTGTTGAATCAATTTTTGTTCTCTAAATGAAAGCAAAATTTTGTTAAATTCTTGATTATAACAGTCACTGGTTTGACCATGATTGTCAACATATTTGCATTACAAATTACAATGTTTGATTCTGTAACAGGCTACTGGAAGTAACTTGTTTATCACTCCACAACAGCTTCCAAAATTTACCGTGGGACCCGGAAAACTGCTGGCCAGTTCAAGACATTTTCGCACCCGAAGATTATCATCAAGCCAAACCAAGGTATGATCATAGCATCCTTGAAAGTTATTTCAGCTTCTTTTTAGCTTAAATGATTCATTTGCCCATTGCCATAATGTCATTACTAAGATGACTAATTTGCCCTTAAAGTTAACTTGGTGCATTATGTTCTCAGGACAATCATGATCACACTGTTCTGACTGATGAACTTTCAGCAATGAAAAACATCAAACCAGACACGGATAGTTTAAGGATTATGGAGTTGGATCCTGGTTTACTACCGTACAAAGATCACTTTGAATATAGGATGAAAAGATTCTCTGAACAGAAAATGCTTATTGAGCAGTATGAAGGAAGTCTTGAAGAATTTGCTAAAGGTAAAAATATAAGATTCTAAATGTCTATGCTACAGGCCTACAGCTAAATGATTACTAGGGCAGGGCTGTAAACGAGCCAAATCGAACAAGGCCTTGTTCGTGAAGAATTTATTGGACAAACAAACGGTTCACGAACGCATACCAAACAAATTATCTTGTTTGTGTTCGTTCATTAAGGAAATTAATTTGTTCGGTTTTCTTCGTTAGTTTCATAAACAAACGCAAACAAACACAAACTAATACAAACGAACATAAATGAACGCAAATCAACATAATTACATAAATGAACACAAATAAACATATATAAATTTGAATATAAAAAAACAACATTCTTAATCCCAAACATAATACATAAGTAATGTCAAGGCATAAACCAAGTTAGGTAGCTAGAAATAATTACCCAAACGGAGTACAGACATAAATGAACGTTCATGAACACGTTACTAAACGTTCACGAACACAATTGAACGAGCGGGACCTCTGTTTGTTCATTCATTTATTAATTAACGAACGAATGTAAACGAACTTCCCGCTGATCGATCGTTTCGTTTACAACCCTAATGATGACAATTGTTTATTTTTATTATTATTATTATTATTTATTTATTTATTATTATTATTTTTTTTGGGGGGGGGGGTCTTTTGGAAACTGTGGTGTTTTATCTCTAATAAATCAAACAAGTAAAACAAAATATATTCGTTAAAAAAGAAACATGATCAAAAGGTTTAAATGTCACCCAAAGTGTACTTTTAATGCATAAAATTTCCTACATTTATTTTGACACACTATTTATTGGCCTGCAATAGGTTATTTAAAGTTCGGGCTTAACCGAGAAGAAGGGTGCATTGTCTATCGTGAGTGGGCCCCAGCTGCCGAGTTTGTTATTCACATAATCTTTTCATACAATCTATCATCTACAAATTATTATTCAAGATTCTGATTTATTGTTTTGTTTATAAACACAGGGAAGCACAACTGATTGGGAATTTTAACGGGTGGGACGGGTGGAACCACAAGATGGAAAAAGATCAGTTTGGAGTATGGACTATCAAGATTCCCGATGTCGATGGCAATTCGGTAATTCCTCACAATTCAAAGGTTAAGTTTAGATTCAAGCACAGCAATGGAGTTTGGGTTGATCGGATTCCAGCTTGGATAAAGTATGCCACTGTTGACTCTACTAAATTTGCTGCCCCTTACGATGGTGTTTACTGGGACCCACCACGTTTAGAAAGGTAAAAAGTTTTACGCCTTTTATACTAATTCTGGGATTGACCATGTTGACCAAAGGTGATGTTAACATCCATCATACAAACGTCTAGATATATTAATGTCCCTGAACTAAAACGGCAAATTTTAATTAGTTTATGTAATAGTGAGTTATTTTGGGTTATATTTTATTGCTAACGTGTTATATAAAATTATAAAAGAAATTAACCGGGCCAAAACACTTCACATACAGCTAGGCTTGTAAACAAACACGAACGACGGATGTTCGTGTTCTTTTGTTTAATTGAAACCGATAAACGAATGGGTTTTCTTGTTCGTGTTCATTCGCTATGAAAATGAGCATGCTTGTGTTTGTATATGTTCGTTTGTTAGTTCATGAATGTAAACATGATAATAACCGAACATAGATGAACAAACATAACTGAGCTTAAGTAGTTAAAAGTAATGTGAAGAACAATGTGTAGGGCCTAAAAAGTTATTAAAATTAGATTAAGTTGTAATGGGCCCAAAATTTTTTAATGAATATATTAACTAACTTCCAATGTAAACTAATGAACATAAATGAATGTAAACAAACGAACATAAACGAATTTTAATGAACGAATAAGACATGTGTTCATGTTCGTTCGATTAACTAAATGAACAAAATTATTTGTTCATGTTCGTTTGCTTATTAAATAAACGAACATAAACGAACTTCTTGCCGAATGGTTCATGCACCATTCATTGAATGTTCAGTTCTTTTCAAGCCTATAATATTGCTAATGTGTTAAATAAGTAAAGTTAAAATAAATTAGGATAAAGTTTCAAATATTGTTCAAACCAACCTCTTTTTTTATTTAAAAAAGCATGATGATTGATCAAATGATCACCCAAAAGGAATATAATTTAATTTGTTATGAGATATTTCATGTAGGTATGAATTTAAATACCCCCGTCCACCAAAACCGGAATCCCCAAGAATATACGAAGCTCATGTCGGGATGAGTAGTTCCGAGCCCCGAGTGAACTCATACCGTGAATTTGCCGACAACATTTTACCTCGAATACGAGCCAACAACTACAACACAATCCAACTAATGGCCATAATGGAGCATTCTTATTACGGTTCATTCGGTTATCATGTAACAAACTTCTTTGCAGTTAGTAGTCGATCCGGAACACCCGAAGACCTAAAATATCTAATCGATAAAGCATATAGTTTAGGCCTACGCGTGTTAATGGACGTTGTTCATAGCCATGCAAGCAACAATGTAACAGACGGGCTCAACGGGTTTGATGTGGGCCAACCCACGCAAGATTCCTACTTCCATACCGGAGACCGCGGGTATCATACCCTTTGGGATAGTAGGCTTTTCAATTATTCAAATTGGGAAGTTCTTCGGTTTCTTTTATCTAATTTAAGATGGTGGATTGACGAGTTCAAATTTGACGGGTTTCGGTTCGACGGGATAACTTCCATGCTATATCATCATCATGGGATTAACATGGCGTTCACGGGGGATTACAGCGAGTATTTTTGTGAATCGACTGATGTTGATGCGGTTGTGTATATGATGCTTGCGAATTGTTTGATTCGTTCGGTGTTGCCCGATGCGATGGTGATTGCAGAGGATGTTTCGGGCATGCCGGGCCTTGGTCGGCCCGCTGACGAGGGCGGGATCGGGTTTGACTTTTGGTTAGCGATGGCGATTCCTGACAAGTGGATTGATTATTTGAAGAATAAGAGTGATGATGAGTGGTCAATGAATGATATAATGAGAACTTTGACTAATCGGAGGTACACAGAGAAATGTGTTGCTTATGCAGAAAGTCATGATCAGGTAAAATAAGTTGGTTGGGTAACGGGTCAAAAGTCAAAACATATAAAAGTTTTCTACAAGTTATATTTTTTCAGTGAGAATATAATTTTTAGAATAAAATGATTGGGAAGTTATATGCGTTAAAATACACTTTGGGTGACTTTAGACGTGTTTCCTTAGTAACCGAATTGACTAATTTAAAATTAACGGGTTAAATTTTTGCAGTCGATTGTAGGAGACAAAACAATTGCATTTTTGCTTATGGATGAGGAAATGTATTTTGGGATGTCTTGTTTAACTGAGGCTTCACCAGCTATTGACTGTGGGATCGCACTTCACAAGGTACCCTTTTGACTTTTTGGGTCAGAGTTATTAGTTTTCTATATTAAAAACCGGTTTGGGTTTTCTTAAATATAACACTAACATTGATCTACGTGCATTACTTATTTTATGGTTGAATTATACTCGTCAGAGTATCTTGAAAACGCGTATCGCTTTTGAAATATAATATATACATTTCGAGTGATAAAAAAGTAAAAGACTATCATTACATCTATTTATTTACTTTGCAACTAATTTGTGTTGTAGATGATTCATTTTATAACGATGGCGTTAGGAGGAGAAGGCTACCTTAATTTCATGGGAAACGAGGTAAGAGTATAAGCATATATGTATATATTTATTTATTTCTTGCTCATGTGTAACAAAGTAATATTTGTTATAGTTTGGTCATCCCGAGTGGATTGATTTCCCGAGATTAGGAAATGATTGGAGCTATGATAAGTGCAGACGCCAATGGGAACTTGTTGATACTGAGCACTTAAGATACAAGGTTTGTTATATATTTTATGACAAACTGTCATTTGTCCCATGGGACTTGATATATAATTTAAGAACTCTTTTTATGCAGTTTATGAACGAATTTGATAGAGCCATGAACTTGCTTGATGAAAAGCTTTCCTTCCTTGCATCAAGCAAGCAGATAGTGAGCAGCGGCGAATGAGGAAGACAAGGTACTAGATTTCTATGCAGTTTATCATTGTCATTGTTACTAGTATTATTACTGTTGGTATGATGATGATCCTATCGTTATTGGTTGTATTGTTTTGGTTCACAGGTTATCGTGTTCGAAAGGGGAGATCTAGTCTTTGTTTTCAATTTCCACCCGGATAACACGTATGATGGGTATGCACATCTTCACTCTATGCATGCAAATTGTAACTTCTATCTCCAATTGAAGGAGTATAAACGAGCCAGGCCCGAACTTGAGCTCGGCTAGTTTCAAGCTTTATGTCTAAAGCTCGAGCTCGGCTCGTGAGTAGTTTTTCAAGCTCAAGCTCAAGCTCAAGCTCAAGCTCGGCTCAGGTTCCGCTTGCTTATTAATTATTAATTGATTTATTACATTTTTTTTATTTTTTTATGTATATGGTAGTTATAATTTTCTATATGACATAAATATATTTTATTTAACTATTTTTTTTATCATAACTGGATATATAATAACAAAAAGTATATGAACATACACTCAATACATTAAAGAGCCTATATAAATAACAGGCTGGTTCTGGTTCGTGAGCCAGCTCGGGTTCAAGCTCATTTGTTAAACAAACTTATTTTTAGGCTCGAGCTCGTTTAAGCTCGGCTCGATCTAGCTAGCCGATTTTGAGTAGCTCACGAGCAGCTTGAGTTGTTTACACCCCTAGTCAAATGTCAAAACACCCTTTTAACAAAGTAGGGAATTCTTGTTGAACAAATTTACAACATGAATATCATGAGTAAGTAGGTAACCATAATATTATGCATATTGTGATATGACAGGTACAAAGTTGGTTGTGATTTACCGGGGAAATATAGAGTTGCTCTTGATAGTGACGCGTGGGAATTCGGTAGGCACGGAAGAGTAAGCGTATCATTTAGATGTTTACAAACTTTGTTATAAAAGTCGAATATAAAAAAATTTAAATGTAATTTAAAGAGACGTTTCATGAATCTTGGTTAGGTTGGTCATGATGCTGATCATTTCACTACACCCGAAGGACTACCAGGAGTCCCGGAAACGAACTTCAACAACCGTCCTAACTCGTTCAAAGTTCTCTCACCGCCACGAACTTGTGTGGTAAAACATCTACTCACAATATCCGAACATACAACTTTGTTAAAATTTGTTTTTAATATCTTTGAGTTATAATTATGAAGGTTTATTATCGGGTTGAAGAAGATATTGCTGATGAAACCGAAGATGATGTGGAGGAGGATGGAGATTTAAACATTATTGTCACCGAAAGCAAGGAACAAAGTTTAGAGGAGGAAGAAGAAGATGAGAAATTGATATGAATAGTGAGTGAATATTATGGTTGCTTTTGGAGAATAATAGGAACATTTTGTTCCATGTTATGTTATTTGATGTTATGAACAAAGTTTAGAGGTGCACAATATCGGTTTTTGTTAAAACCCGGAACCGGGTAGGAACCGGTTTTTTTGTCAGCGGGTACAAAACGGAACCGGTTCCAGTATGGAACCGGGTAGGAACCGACCCGACCCGATGGAGAAATATGGGAACCCAGTGGAACCGGGTAGGGTATGAACCGTACCCGGGTTTTACGTAATAACCGGGTACATTGTTTTTTTTTAAATTCAAACAATTTGACGTTTAGGAACCGGTTCCAATGGCTATATAGCCATTTTTGACCGTTGGAACCGGTTTTTTAACAAGTTTACAAGTTTGGTACTTGAACTTCTATCAACTTTTGTTAATTTATATAATGGTTACTCATTTACCCTTATTCAAAACTACCTACCCCACGACTTTTTTAGGGGTCGTTTTCGTATTTTGCTACCCCTGAAAAAAAATATTATGTTACCCCTAATTGTTTAAAGACCAACCAATTTGAAAGTTCAAACTAAATAAAGCTCAAATAAATTTATAACTCAAAACAAATAAACATGATCAAACAAAATGATGATTTTGTTAAGCCCAAAGCAAAAAATTTATAGCCCAAACAAATAAAAACAACTAATCTTCTTTTCTTTTTTTTTTTTTTTGCTTAAACTAGAAACATTAAACAGAAACAACCCAAAATATAAACAGGTTCAACAAAATCAACATTTTTTAAAAGTTCAAATCAAATAAAGTTTATATCCCAGAGCAAATAGAAACCATCAACATTTTTGTTCTTTGTTTAAACGAGAAACATCAAACAAAAACATGCTCAACAAAATCATCATTTTGATGTTGAAATTTTTAATACGGTTTTGGATATGCAAATTCATGAACTTGAAAATAGATTTAGTGAGTTCTCAACTAGTTTGTTAGAAAATATGTCTGGTTCAAATCTTGAAATATCTAATATAGTGGCATTTTCGAAAAAGTATCCGAATTATTTTTAGTAATGAAGAAAAAACGTGTATTCCGGGTGATCTTACGACCTTTTATCACACGTTAAAGAAAAATGATAAATTTGCAAAATTAGGTGAATGTGTGACCTTGCTAATGGTGGAAGCCGGAAAGCACATTACTTTTCCTTTGGCTTATCGAATATTAAAGCTAGCGTTGGTTCTACCGATTGCAACTTCAACCGTTGAAATATGTTTTTCTAAAAGCTTATCAATATGGGTTTACGTAAGCGAATGCGTGTTGAGTATTTGAAGAATACTTTCATTGTGTAGTTGAAAGAGAAACGTTCGATAAAGTAAAAGAACATAACGTAATGACTCGATTTTAAGCTTTTAAGAACTGAATAGAAGAACTTTGCACCCTATGTATCATGTTTCTAGTTTTGTTTCGTCTACATTGTATAAAATAATGAAAAAAAATTTGAACGTTACCCATGAGATTTATGTCTAGATCCGCCACTGTTAACTTCATCGTATCGGGTTACATTCGTCTTTCGATCCGGGGAAAACCCTCACCTAAGGCCAATGCCCGTGAATACTCACCCGAAGTCACGACAGTGTGATGAGATAAGACCCTTTCAGTTAAATGATCCAACTAGTAACGCCACTTAAACGGCATTGAAAATTAAATGATTGGGACAGAAATCGAACCTAAGTCACATAAAACACCAAGTAAATCATTTTACCATCCCATCACCAGCTCACCGACACTAAGCATCCGAAACATAAATACAAATTTTATCTTTTATCATTTTCTTTTTCTGTTAAGAGCAATCGTTTCGTATACAAAATCTAAAAAAGGAAACATTTAACATGTTACTTGTGTACAAACGAAATCGAGACAGGACAATGACATGTGACAATTTCACAAGTCCGTCTTAGCTTGTCCATTACGAAAACCATACAACAAAATTTTAAACCAAAAATAAAAACAAAATCAATAGATGAACGCCACGTGTCACTAACTCACACAGTCAAACCAACAAACACACCCATAATAATAATAATAATAATAATAATAATAATAATAAATAATAATAATAATAATAATAAATATTATTATTATTATTATTATTATTATGGCTATTTATTATTATTATTATAGCCGTACGTAGTCACGCACCCGTGAAACCACCGATTAACCGCCGCCTCTTCTCAACCGCCACCACCACCACCACCACCATTTCATGGATCTCCGCCGTCGTCTACCTCCTAAACCTCCTTCAATAACCCATAATAATAATAATAATAATAATAATAATAATAATAATAATAATAAACCCATCAAACCCATCATTCAATCACCTTCAGCCACCACCGTAACCGTTTCCGACGCATTGCCGCTTCCGTTATACCTAACTAACGGAATATTCTTCACTCTCTTCTTCTCCGTCTCTTACTTCCTCCTTCACCGTTGGCGCGAAAAGATCCGATCTTCAACACCTCTTCACGTCGTCACCGTCACCGAACTCACCGCCATTGTCTCCTTAATCGCCTCGTTCATTTACCTTCTGGGCTTCTTCGGCATCAATTACGTTCAACCCATCCCCGAAAACGACGTCGTACGACATTCTAAACCCAAACCCACCATTATTATCCCCAAATCATCAATACCCACAACTTTAAATCTTTTAAAATCTCAAGAAATTGAGAAATTGGCAATACCCAGAAGTTTAAATGTTATAAAATCTCAAGAAATTGTGAAATTGGCAATACCCAGAAGTATGAAATCGGAAGAGGATGAAAAGATTGTGAATTTAGTAATTTCCGGGGCGATTCCGTCGTATTCGTTGGAATCGAACCTCGGGGACTGTCGGAGAGCGGCGGGGATACGGCGGGAGGCGGTGGAGAGGAAGGCGGGGAAGTCGTTGGCGGGTTTACCTTTAGAAGGGTTTGATTACGAGTCGATATTAGGACAGTGTTGTGAAATGCCTATAGGTTATGTGCAGCTGCC
This sequence comes from Bidens hawaiensis, assembly GCF_021521415.1. NCBI lineage: Eukaryota > Viridiplantae > Streptophyta > Magnoliopsida > Asterales > Asteraceae > Bidens > Bidens hawaiensis. Next base: position 219,803 of record NW_027495064.1, on the reverse strand, counting down.
GGTTGGGATTGCGGGGCCTTTGTTGTTGAATGGGAGTGAGTACATGGTGCCTATGGCGACAACCGAGGGGTGTTTGGTGGCGAGTACGAATAGAGGGTGTAAAGCGGTGTTTGCTTCCGGTGGGGCGACTGCGGTTTTGTTGAAGGATGGGATGAGTAGAGCGCCGGTCGTACGGTTTGGGTCGGCTGCCAGGGCGGCTCATTTGAAGTTCTTTTTGGAGGATCGGATTAATTTTGACGCGTTGAGTATCGTTTTTAATAAGTAAGGTTTTACACTTTTAGTTGTGGTTTAATTTTTTTGAATTGTCTATTTATGGTAGATAATGATTCTTTATTCACTATCAAAAAGACCATTGTTTGAAATGTGATAGGTTTTTGTCTAAATATTTTGCTATAAAAAGCCTGCATTTTGTTTGGAAGATATTAATTACACTAAGATTGTTATTATTATGTTATGATCATTAGAATATGTAAAAACTTTTAATTTAAGTTTAGGTCTTTGTCTGCTAGCTGTAGTTACACCGAGTTAGGGCTTTCCGTTAGGTTCAACATTGCATACTGTGATGAGCTCATAAATAGCGGTTTATGATGTGATACTCTATTTTGTTGTTTGGTGTCACGTGTTTTTTTAAATTAAGTTGCGTGTTCGGTTTGTTTTCATAAGAATACTATTCTTACTAGGGCTGCTATACACATACTTACAAGAAAATACAGTTTTTGATTGATTATTATTGTCTCCTATACCAGATCGAGCCGATTTGCAAGGCTTCAAAGTATTCAATGCTCAATAGCTGGAAAAAATCTATACATCAGATTCACTTGCAGCACAGGCGACGCAATGGGGATGAACATGGTGTCAAAAGGTGTCCAAAATGTTCTAGACTTTCTTCGCATTGATTTTCCCGACATGGATGTGATTGGTATATCTGGTGGGTCCCACAACACAAGTCATTTTAACTTCTAATATGTGACATTATGACAAATCATGTTGTGACATGTGTTTCTTGACTGCATAGGAAACTTTTGCTCAGATAAAAAACCAGCAGCTGTGAATTGGATTGAAGGGCGAGGAAAGTCGGTTGTTTGTGAGGCGGTTATTACTGAGGAAGTGGTGAAGAAGGTTTTGAAAACAACAGTGCCTGCACTTGTTGAGCTTAACATGCTTAAAAACCTTGCGGGTTCAGCTGTTGCGGGTTCACTTGGAGGGTTTAATGCTCATGCTGCTAATATTGTTTCAGCTATTTTTATAGCCACGGGTCAGGACCCGGCCCAAAACATTGAGAGTTCTCATTGTATTACTATGATGGAGGCTGTAAATGGTGGAAAAGATTTGCATTTTTCTGTTACTATGCCTTCCATCGAGGTATTCACTATTCACTGTTATATAGTTTCTTTTTTTTTATACCCGTTTTCTTGATTTAGAATTGTTGATGATAGAAAGTCTTGAACTTTATAATGGTTTATACTTTATAGGCAATTAGGGATCATGGGCTTTCAAAGAATAAAATAACGTCATCGGGTGTAAAATTAGTTGCATTGTTTGATTGGGCTCAGATTTGCTCAGATGTTATGCATAAGATCATTTTGTAGACCCCAACCGCACATGTTTTAGTCGAAACAGTTCCACTATTCTCCTATAGGAATTTAGGCTTGTAAACAAACCAAACGAGCACTAATGGGGCATGTTCGTGTTCATTCATTTACATTAGCTGAACAAACAATCGATCACAAATAATTAAACGAACATAGCTTTCTTGTTTGTGTTTGTTCGCTAAGAAAACGAGTGTATTTGTGTTTGTTTATGCCCATTTGTCAGTAGTATGGTTCACGAACATAAACGAATGAACATAGCTGAACATAGATGAACACGGAGGGAACAACAATAAAAATTAGACTTTAACATCAATAAGCCGTGCCTAAAAATATAATAAAAACTACACCAAGTTGTTGTTGGTCTAAAAAATTAATTGAATATATAAATGAACGAACTTAAACACGCGTAGGCTAACGAACATAAATGAAGGTAGATGAACAAACATAAACGAGCGTAATTGAGCTAACATAAACATGCATTCACGAACATAAATGAACGAATGATACACGTGTTCATGTTCGTTTGTTTATAAATAAATGAACATAAACAAACTTCCTACCAAACAATTCATGAATGGTGCATTGAACGTTCTGTTGGTTTACAGGCCTAGATAAGATCATGGATTATAGATAGAGTTGGCATAATGGGAAAGTTAACGGGCCAAATTTAGGTTTGACCAAACAGGTTATTCATATACAAGTCGATGTGGTCGGCCTGGAAATCTTTTTGTGCAAGTTTTACGTTTTCTTTATGATGAAAAACATATTCTAATAATAATCTACGTTTTTGAATAAAATCATTTGGGAGGGTTTTATGCATTGAAGATACACTTTTGACCGGCACGGTGTTTGTTTCAGGTGGGTACGGTGGGAGGTGGGACCCAACTAGCATCTCAAGCTGCTTGCTTGAACCTACTTGGAGTAAAGGGTGCAAGCAAAGAGTCACCAGGGTCAAATGCAAGGCTTTTAGCAACCATAGTAGCGGGTTCGGTTTTGGCGGGTGAACTATCTTTAATGTCAGCCATTTCAGCCGGTCAACTCGTTAAAAGCCACTTGAAATACAATAGGTCTAACCAGGATATGACAGCAATTGCATCTTAGTTGAGTATATTAGAAACAGTTTTAAGTTAATGATTTGAGTTCTCGCAGAACTAGATGTAAAGACCACGATCACGTGAAGTGATGTCTCATAGTCGTACCGACCATTTTTCCCTAACCGTCGTATTCTTGGGTCCAATTTGAACCCGTGTTCATGTTATATGTTGGGTCCATTCTTGCTCAATCTTTGTTAATGTGTAGTACAAAATACAGGGCGAGTGCGAATTACGAGTTATATGAGTCGATTTGTGTGTGACTAATGGGATTAATTTTAGCAACATGTTTCGTTTTTTATTCGGTATGCAAGACTTAGTCAGCGAATTAATGAATTCAGATATCAACTAGTTTTTGGCTGTCCGCGTCTTTTATTATAGCCAGGGGTGTGTAAATAGCTCGTGATAGCGAAACTAGAATAAGAATAAGTACCCGATAGTGACTGGTATAACGTTCATGTGATCTAGAGGCGAACTCGAAGTGGTCTTAACGGTAATGATGAAAACAACTGTAATAAAACCCCATGCCGTTAGATACGTGTAAGAGAAGTATTCGCAGGACAAATGTTATTATTAAACGTATGATAGCTTTTTAAATTTCTTTAAGGTTTTGTAGTTTTGAATACTTCCGGGTATCTGTATCTGTCTGAGTAACGGATATTCACTTTTAGATACGCATAACAAAAGTATTGGCAGGACACATGTTATTATTAAACTTGTGATTGCTTTTTAGAATTTTTTTAAAGGTTTTGTAGTTTTAAATGCTTTCGGGTATTTGTCTGACTATTGTATGATCACTTTTAGATTGAAGTATTTTGATAATATGACAAAATCATGTATAGTAAATACTGGTAACCCAGGTGTGGGGTCCTCTTACATTAAGATCCTTGATATGAATGAGCATGAAGCATTGGACACATGCAAATGCCATGGGTATTGGGTTTAATGACATTTTCTTGAATTTGATTCTTTAACTTCGTTAAGCTAAATCACCCAGTTGGGCACTACTTCCCTCAACGCCTATCCGTCTTCATGATTACGTTTGTAAAACCATCACAATATTTAGTTGAAACAACACAAATCTTTATGAAGTGTCAGTTAATGGTTGGTTATTCATAAATCATAGTAACTCTGTCACCAGAGAAATCCTTTAGTAGTAATTTAGTTACCGATCATAACTGACATGTCAGCTATAATTACCGTTAATCGCCCAAGTTGTTGCTGATACGCAGCTAGTGTGGACCAACTAGTTACTTCTAAGACCGTGGCCAATAGAAGATGGTTAAATGCCATGCCCCCGGAGAGGGGAGATGCCCCTTGAAACCCCTAGTCAATTTTTAGCGCGTGTTCAATCAAAATTTGTTTTTAGTTTTTGTAGAAAGCGTAAACACATAATCAAATCTATTAGAAAGATGTCTTCAAAAAGTCTTTACTCGCCTCAAAAGATTTGTTGTTAAAAGCAAGAAAAATGTGTTCTTTAGTGTATCAAATATTTATAACTCGGTACATAAAATGTGTCTAAAAGCTTCAACAAAATGTTTTCAATTTAATTATCACTAAACTGTTATTATGTATATGTTTATATCTAATTATGTGTACACACACTTGACTTAAAAATTCAAAGTTTAACTTGTTTAATTCAACCTAGACATGAACATGGTTCATCTGTCAAAAGTACAAAACTGTACTAAAAAGTAAAAACTTGTCTATCAAATGAACCCATGAAAATGCATAACTTCAAGGCAACTGCAAAAATGCATAACTTATCGAAACCTCAACTAACCTTAATGTAAACCATTCACAGAAAACGTTTTAAAAGACGATATCATTATTTTCCTGCCACTACCTCTTTCATGTCCTAATTACCGATAACAGTTATAAAAACAATTAAACAAGTTCACATGTTTGACTGCTCAAAAGGCACACGAACCAAAAGCCGCCCATGTAAGCTCACAATTGCTGATGTACGAAGAGGGTCGATTCTCGATGGTAGACTGATCACCTGTAATAATTAGTCAAAACTAACATCAATCACCCATAACCTAAAATGTATCAAACTTAAGACATATAGAGATACCTTTTTGAAAGCTGAAATACCCCATGGATTGTCGGGTTGCTCGGGCTGACCTGTGATGACAAGGCGTCCAGCTGGATCTGACTGTACGCGTACCTAAACTCATCGTAAAAAAAATGATATATGGTCTTATCTTTAGCATAAAAAATTACAAAATTGGTATTTTAAAATGAGAAAAAAAGTAAGTTATTACCTCTTCACGCAGAAGCCCGGGAACTAGTGCATACACCTCAAAGCTATCTTTCTGTGCATGTGAAAACATTAAAAAGTCAACTTAAACATATAGTAAACGAAAAAACAGTCAAAATGCAAGTTAACTTACAGTTTCTCGCACGTTTATTGTGACCCAGTTAGCAGGCGGACCGACATCTGCAACTGTGGTGACAACTCTGTCATATTATTAGATTGTGAATGAGAAACCATTAAAAGTACATAATTATATATAAATGTTAAATTGAAAAAAAAAAAAAGATAATTGAGCCTTAACTGCCTTGATGTTTCGGTTCGCATAGCTTTCACAGAATGTTCAACTTCACTTGGTCTCTTTTGTTTTATCGACCCTGTATTCAATAACTACTCAATTAATAACACACTTTAGTTAAATGTTTATACTTTAACGGCCTTACCAATGCTTTTGAGACTTTTTTCCCGCTTCTGTGAATTGTTGGCATTCTTTTCCTAAAAGAAGAATAATGTTTTTCACTTATGGAGTTGTGAAATGACACTAATGCCCCTGAATATACTCAAATGATTGGCTTACTAACCTCGCCGAAACCTAAAAGACGCTGAGCATGCCAACCCTGCATGGCTCGAGCCGCAGCATCCCTGCGGGCCCTATCTGGTCCTGAACCTGGAGTCTGATGACCATTCGCCTGCACAGAGACCCGAGAGTTTGGATTACTAAGAATAAAGTATGAAATAAAAACAGTTAATGTTGTACCAATTATCAACAAACCTCATTTTCAGCGATATGGGCTTCTGGAAAGACGGTAGAAAGAGGGAATTCAAGCTCACCGATCTGGATTTTGTGCCTTTCGTATTCGAGAAGCGTCTACAAATAAACAAAAATAAGTTATTGCACAAAGTGATCAAGAAATAACCTATTAAAGTTGGAAATTCTTGTAAAAAGTTGTCAGATAACCATTACCTTTTCATAGAATTGGCGGAATGTCCACGAGACAGTTGTGCAAGTCCTTTAAAATATACACCATATAGGATTAGTAGCATGATAATTATATTAAACACCACATATGTAGAGCTTTAAGAAAATTGGCACTTCAATTTCTGCTAAAAGCAGTTAAAACGCAAGATACAAGACTAGAAACAATATGTGCTATTGAATAGACAAGAATTATTACTTTGGTGGATGAAAAGATTCTCCTATTGGTCGCCATAATTTAGATCCAGTAACCTGAAGAAGTAGAATACTAAATAAGTCAATCAAAAATATGTTGCATAGTTGCGTATTTTATGACATTAATATCATATTGCTAATAGTATTAAATCAAGAAAGTTATGAGAGAAATGTGTATACCCGATCATATCCACCCAATTCGATAACAGACTTCCATAACCTATCAGAGAAGCACAAAAATAAAACTCAACTTTCAACCAAAAACAAGAATATCACGATTGAAAACAGGAACCAAGAAACTCACTTGAAGCAATTTAACGATCGCCCATAAAACTTTGGAGGCTTAAATTCCAAGCCTTTTTCCTTGTAGACAGCATCCACCTCTTTCATGAATATTTCTTGATCCTCTTCAGTCCCAGAATCGTAATCGTCATCCATCTAACAGTTGTATAAGTTCAGTAAAGATGGCAATTTAACTTAAATTTAATGTAAAATTACCTTTTCACCCTCTAGCTCATGCTTCGGTGTCTCTGTAATATGATTATTAGCTTTGTTAGGTGAATAGTCAACCACGGCATTAGATGTAACAAGTTCTTGACGTTTTTCATGTTTTTCATCTCTTGTATAATCCTGCTTCTTTGTATTCTCGGGTATCTTCATAGTACTATCATGACCATCATCGGTATGTATAGCATCATTCTTACTATCATTAATCTTATCATCACCGGTTTCTGTAGCATCATCATGCTTACTATCATAAATCTTATCATCACCGGTTTCTGTAGCATCATTCTTACTATCATCAATCTTATCATCACCGGTTTCTGTATCATCTTTCTTGCTATCATGAGCCTATCCACAGGTAGATCCTTCTCGGTTTTACTAGGGTGCACTTCCTCTTCATCTGCCTTGCTTAGGTTTTCTTGACTTATTCCAACTTCATTACGGTTCGAGTTGACTAAACCAGAAGACTCTTCCCGTTTGTCCTCTACTCCTTCTTTTAAAGCTATTTGGTCGTTTTCGACACATTCTTGATCATTCACAACTTCATCTTCTAAAAGCTTTCCAGTATCCTCCATCTCAACGTCTCTTTGATCCATTCAAACTCTACCAAAAAGCATTTAAAATATGTTAATTTCCACAAAATATGAACTGATGAAAATAATTACATACAATATTTTCTTTGTAATTTGTACGACTTGGTCAAATTGTAGTTTCAAACATGGATTACAAATTTCTAACACCAAACGAAAACAGATTTAACAAGGTCATGAAGAACAAAAATGCACAGATACACACTTACATATTCAACATAAATAGCAACTTGAGGAGAAAAAACCCTAGTTTCCCGATAGAAACCAAAGTTTCTTACCATCAAAACTTAAGGTACTAAACGAGCTCGAGCCGAACTTAGGCCTGTTTAAGGTTTTTCTCAAAGTATGTAAAAATAATTTAAAAAATGTATATAAATTAATTAATAAATAATAAACGAACCCAGCCCAGCTTGAAAAAACAACTCACGAGCCGAGATCGAGCTTTAGAAAAAGAGCTTGAAACGAGCTTAGGCACGTTTAAGGTTTTTCTCAAAGTATATAAAAATAATAAAAAATGTATATAAATTAATTAATAAATAATAAACGAGCTGAGCCCGAGCTTAAAAAAACAACTCACAAACCAAGCTCGAGCTTTAGAAAAATAGCTCGAAACGAACCAGGCTCGGCAACACCCCTAATATTCAAAACCTACCAGTAAGCACCAAATCAGTTGTTTTTGTAATTTGTTGTGAATTTGGATGTTTGTGTTTGAATATGGTGTGTGGAGTAAAATTGGGAACTCGGGTAGGCGGAATGGTAATTGAACCGGTTTTGGTAATAATTTTTGAATTATGGATGTTAATTTTGGTTTTTGAAGGTCAAAGGTAGGAATTACTGTGTAGAAGTTTGTGTTTTGTGAATATGCAAAATTTGTGCGTGAATTAGTTAATTTGATGGTATATTTTGAGTTAATTAGAGTCTACGGAAACATGAACTATCCTGTTGATACATTTGTTATGAATTACAGTTTGGCAAGCCGATTTGGTTTGTACAGTTAGGTTTTTAAACACCAGGGGCGTTAACAAGCCGAGCCCAAGCTTGAAATAACAATTCACGAGCCGAGCTCGAGCTTTAGAAAAAGAGCTCGAGACGAGCTTAGGCACGTTTAAGGTTTTACTCAAAGTATATAAAAATAATAAAAAAAATGTATATAAAATAATTAATAAAAAATAAGCCGAGCGAGCCCGAGCTTGAAAAAACAACTCACGAGCCAAGCTCGAGCTTTAGAAAAAGTGCTCAAGCGGAGCTTAGGCACGTTTAAGGTTTTTCTCAAAGCATATAAAAATAATAAAATATATAAATAAGTTAATAAACGAGCCAAGCCCAACTTGAAAAAAAAACTTTGAGTAAAACCTGGGTATGCTTCGAATTTGTAATCAAGCACAAATTAGGGTTTCCAATTTCACTCTTGACACCTTATTTAACCCCAGAACTCCAAATTCACACCAATTACAAAAATTAACGAAATTTAAACTCACATTATCTCAATTAACACAAAATTATACCTGGGTATGCTTTGAATTTGTAATCAAACACAAATTAGGGTTTCCAGTTTCACTCTTTACACCTTATTCAACCCCAAAACTCCAAATTCACACCAAATTACAAAAATTAACGAAATTTAAGCTCACATTATCACAATAAACACAAAATTTTACCTGGGTATGCTTCGAATTTGCAATCAGTTACAAAAATTAGGGTTTTTGTTATTGATTACGGCGTTTTAGAGCGTTTGTAACGGTGTTTGTTTGCTTACGTAACGGTTTTTATAAGGGTTTAGTGAAATGGGTCGACGGAAATGGAAGTGACAGGTGGCAGCTGGTGAGTGACGGAAACTGTAACGCCGGTGATGGAGGACGACGGTGGCGTTAGTGGTTGTGTCCGCCGTTAATTATTATTATCTGCGGCTTGTTCGTCAAATAAAGAATGAGTCTTGTAATTAATGTTATTAATAAGTAATGCTAATGATGATGATAATAGTATTAATATTAATATCTCCTGGATTTAATTGGGTGGGTGTGAAAGGACTAAATTACCCTTGGATTTGAAGATTTGGAAAGGAAGGTGGGGGTTTGTTTTGTGGTAGTTCGGATAATTTGTGTTAAAGGTGTATTTAATTATAGGGATTAAATGCATTTTCTTACCTAATAACGTCTATCTATTTAAAATTTTTGGTACATGTTATTTAAATGGAAAGTTTTTTTTAACAGCTAATATTTTTCCACTTAGTTTATATTACGTTTCAAACGAGACTACAACGCACAACCATTTAATTGTAGGTTATACACATTTGCCACTGAACATGCTTTTAGTTATTTTGATATTTGGAAGATGATAAAATTAAAAGATAGTATTGAGTGATTCATTGTGTTGCATTTTCATGTTGGCCGGTAAGATGAATGGTAGAAGTAGTGTGAATGAACCGATCCCAAAGCGAAACAAAAACCGACGCTTTGGTATTATGTTTTTGTAAAAGCCAAAATTTCGGTTAGCTTTTCCGTTTTAAGTGTAACCGAAACCGAAAAACCAAACCAAACTTATAGATTTTCATTTTTATTTTGATTTTTAAAAATTAAAAGCATTTTCATACCTAATAATGTCTATCTATTCAAAAATTTATTATTTTATATTATATGAAAAGTGTTTTTAGTTATTATGATATTTGAAGAATAGCTTGTAAACGTTAAGGGACATCTTTATGGTTAAGTGGTGTGTCTTATAATCAGAAAGTTACGTGTTTAAATTTTATTATGTGAAAGTTGTGGTATATTTATACTATAAAATCTTGAAATTGTTGTTAGAAATGTAATATTAAATTAAAAAGATAGTAATGTTAATGTGTAGATACAAGTTGGTAACATATTCACGTGTTAAATCTATAATAGCAGACAATTCGTCCATTTAAATAGTTTAATGTTATACAATATTATGTATCTTGGATACAACTTTCTTGTGAATAGTATACAAGTTATGTAATTTTTTTGTATCATTCAAATTTCTTATAATAATATTTTTCTAAACTCTATGACATGAAATAACATGGGACAAATTCAAGTGCTAGGAAACAACCTAGTAAAAACCTTGTAATTCAAATGACATGTCATTAGAATGATAATAAGTGTATCATTACTCTTATGCTTTTATGTTTCAAGATTATATAGAAAGTATATTTGAGGATATAAAGTGATATTCATTGATCAAGATTTCTTTCTAAAATAGGATTCCAGGTGATAAGTTTTGATCATGGCATTTCTTGTAGTTGTCTTAACTCTAAACTTTAGGAACCAATCATTGTTTTGATGAATGGAAAGCATAAACCGGTTAGAACTTGTCCAACATATGGACTTAAATACAAAAGAATCATCTTTGTTGTTTGGATTGGTTACGATTTATTCCAATAACGTCTATGCATTTAAAACTGACAACGAATTCATCGTATCTGTTTTAGTAAAAGGTAGATATCTTTAAAGAAAACAGTTTTTTTTTGTTGATGTAACATTGCTAAATGTAATAACATAATTTTAATGATGATTATATATAAAACATTTAAAATTCATTACGATATATTTTAAAAAGAAACAAGATCAAAAGAAGAGATGTTACGGCCCGGTGATGTGGGCCCAAGTGTAGAAGACTGGGTCATGATGTTTCTGAAGGTTTAAGATCGCGCTTCTAGGGGTGCTACACAGTGATGTGGGCCCAAGTGTAGAAGACCGGGTCATGATGTTTCTGGAGGCCCAAGATCGCGTTTCTAGAGGTGCTGCACGAAAATGGGCATGACTTGGGCTACGGGCCTCCGTTTCAAACGTGCTACCAGTTAAATCGACCGTTGGAACGTGGGCCACGTGGTAACCAGCCGTAGGCGAGTTATCCCGTTTATTTTTTTGAAATAAGCTTTTCTATATACACTTTTGGGTCACTTTTATGTTTTTTGTGTGTTTTTTGGGTTTTCTTTTTTGTGGGCTGTTGTTGGGCTTGTGGTTGTTTGTGTCGGCCCAAGCCCATTTTGGATGTTTATTTAATATATTATGTATATATGTGTGAACCCTCGGGTGGGCAAAAGTGAAATTGCACTAATTTTGACGTTATTTTACTAATCTCGTGAAAATAACGTTAAAAGTGACGGACGGTTAATCAGGCATCATGTAGTGGCGTTGATAGCCGAAAGACAAGGGTACATGCACCAATCAGCCGGTGTCCCGATGATTGAGTGCTATGTGCCTTATGTCCAAGGCTTGATGCAAAACTACTATCGAGCCGGGGGTCTCACCGGAAGCAGCCTCTCTATCCTTATGGGGTAGAGGTAAGGCTGTCTACATCTTACCCTCCTCAGACCCTACTATAGCTTTGCTATTGGTGGGATATACTGAGTACGATGATGATTTAATATATTAACTTACTTTGTGAGTGATCATTGATCAGAATTGAATAAAAATAATTTGCTTTTCAAATTCTTGCCTTTTGGGGTCGAATTTGGGGGTTTGGGAAGGATCTTCAAGGGTATTCCAAGAATCAACGTGACTATCCTTCTGTTTCTAATAGTACGCTGCATCACCCAGGCTTCGTGTTTAACACGAGTCACCTAAAAGGATAAAATGCATAGCGAGTCTCCTCTAGTAAAACTCGTGTGTCGTCTAAGGTATAACAACCGAAGTAATGTTTACTGGTGGGAATAGAGGTGCACAAATCGGTTAACCAAATGCAACATTTTCTGCACAAAAAAACACTTAGGGCGCGTTCGCTTCACAGACTTTTTTTTAAAGGATTTGGAATTGGAACAGGAATTGGAATGGAATGGAATGTTTGAGAATCCCTATCATGTGTTTGGTTGGTTGTATTGGAATTGGAATCTTCTTCATTTTTTTTTTTAAGAACGAGGGCAAAGGCGGAACGTTTTAGTTTTTTTACATTTTTCGTTTTTGATTTATATTTTGAGTTATGATTTTTTTATTAATTTTTTTGAATTTTTTTTGAGGGGTTTTATTGTTTATAAGAAAATCCTTAACAATCCTTTCAAATAGGTGGGATTTTAAAATCCCATGAAATGTGAGATTTGATAGGATTTAGTTTCCATTCCCATTCTTTCATTTAATGAAACAAACATATCAATTCATGGGATTTAAAATCCCATTCCTTAGAATTCCTTACAAATCCTTGAAACGAACAGACCCTTAGATCATTGAAAGCTCTGAGTCATGTGTTGGTTGTGAATTAGTGAGTATTACCAAATGCATATGTCATTCAGATTAATTGGAACATAAACAAAGAATTAAGAACACTAGTAATTTCATTCAGATTAAGAAAAGCCACAAATCAGCAGTTAGTTTCACACACCAGAAAATAAGAAAAAAAGTCATATTTGCTCGAGACAAGCACAACCGACATCATCTCAAAGATGAGTCTTGTCAAGATCATCAAAATACGGATGTTCCATTGCTTTCCTAGCTGATATCCTTCTTGATGGTTCATATTCAAACATTTTCTGCACAAAAAATATTCATAACAGCAATAATCAGACTTTATATTTAAAAAAAAAGTTCAATTACTTACTATAAATCAAAAAACAAGTTGTAACTATTATTTACCGAAAGGAGATCAAGCCGTTTGCATCCAGATTAGGTACAGCAGTTGAAACCTTCTGAGGCTTCCATTGAGGATACTCATGCCAGTCCTTGAGCTTGCTTACTCCTGGCCAAATTTCCTCATTCGGCGTACCCAATAACCTGACCAAGAATTATTGTCACATGAATTCAAGAAACCTGAAACTGATATAATTTTACATTAAAAAAAAAAGTTATCATTTATTAACCTGAAAATATGCAGCAACTGTTGAACCTCAGAATCTCCAGCAAAAATGGCAGTATTTGTGACCAATTCGGCTGCAAATTTCAAACAAGAACAAACCATATGCTAGTTATTATCATTAACTGAAACTAATGAGATTATAAAATGGTATATAAACTTTTCATACCGAATATGCAGCCAACGGACCACATATCAACAGCAGTTGAGTAATGGGTAGTGCCCAAAAGGACTTCTGGAGCCCTATACCAAAGTGTCAAAATCTGCAATGATACAAATAATCAAGAACAATATTAGAGTGCTACTCAGTCGCGTTGTTTGACCTAAATGCTAACAATAATGTTACCTCATGAGTGTACTGCTTGAGTGGTACAGTAACCGCTCTAGCAAGTCCAAGATCGGCTATTTTAAGCATCAATGTCTTTCGATCCATCAAAAGGTTGTGAGGCTTAAGATCCCTAAAACAAATGATTAAATGAACTGAATAACAAGAGCATAAATTGCATAATCATTCTTTAGTTATTCTAAAGTCTAAACAGGAACAATAATAATAGGTTCCTGTGTAACACACCATGGGAATGACAGAAATCAACACCCTTGCAAAGCTGGTACATCAGGCTCTAAACAACAAGTATAATAATAAACAATATTAGTTTTACAACAAGAAGAATATTAAAAGCTGATTTATGAAGAAACTGTATGTGCCTTGATGACTTGAGGCGGAATCTTATCACCATATTGGCGATAAGATCTTATGAATTTCTTCAGATCGGTTTCCATGTACTCGAACACCAAGTAGAGAACAGTGTTTCCACTCTTATTAACACCTTGCTTCACATCCATCAGCCTGTATAGTAAAATGATGACTGTAATTAGATCCAGAAATAGGCGTGTGCAAAGAAACCGAAAAAACCGAACCGAATCCAAAACAACGGTTTGGTTTAATGTCTGGTTTCGGTTTTGTGTGCAATTAAAGCCGAAATAACTATACTGAGTTTATACTTTATAGTTTCATTTTTATATTGATTTATAAGTATTTTATAATAATTTATTAAGTTTAACCCAAATATTCAGCCCAAATGTTTAATAATCGATTAATAAAAAAATTTATACTCAAATTCATTATTTTGGGTCACTTTTTTTAGCCTAAAAATCTTCCAGCTTAAACGTAAAAACCGGAAAATCAAAACCGAACGGTTTCCAAAAACTCAAACGAATCCGTTATCGAAACCACAAAACAGAAGAAGATTTATAAAACCCTAATTAGTCTGCAATTTTGACCTAAACATAAAACTATTTAACTGAACTCAAATGAATCAAATTAAAACAATTGGAATCCAAAAATCGAAGAAGCCGAGCCCTAAAACTTCAATTACAGTAACGAAACTCTAATTAGACTGAATAATTGACCTAAATGTGCAATTATCTAATTAACCTCAAACAAATCACATCAAAACCCTAGAAATGAGATCGCAAATTACAAATTAAATATAAGCACATACATGAGGATCGCGGGAGAGCATTCGCAAGATGGAGATCTCAGGAACTCCATTTTGTTTCTCAGTTTCAGATGATGATGAGAATGATATTCATATACTTTTATGTTTGTTATACATATTTTGTAAGGATTGGTTTTTTTATCATCCTCGTGATTCGTGAAGCGATCTGGCTCCTCCCCGAACCTTACAAGCAAGATACTAGCAACGACCAAAACAACCACCAAGCAAGTGCGGAGTTAAGTCATGCATATCGTGTTATATATATATATGATGGATAACATGATATATATAACAATGAATCATTCTTCCTTTATTTGAAAGTTGGTTCGGTTTGGAACATGAACTAGTTTATTCTTCCTTTATTTGAAAGTTGGTTCGGTTTGGAACATGAACTAGTTTATTCTTCTTTTATTTGAAAGTTGGTTCGGTTTGAAACATGAACTAGTTTATTCTTCCTTTAAACTTAATACATATCAATTAATCATTCTAATATTATATTTCATTCATAATAAAAGTTTAAAATTTACAAAAATAAATAAATAAATACTATAATAAAACATATTACATATTTAGAAAACATTTATGATTAGATATTTAATATCTTCTAAAACCATATATTTCCATGCATTCTTTTATGACAAATGATTGAAGCTGAATTCATTTCATATATGACACATGGCTTGTACATACGATTTTGATTTCTTTCTCAAATCCATTTTGTCATGCCTGATCTATTTTTATCTTCTACTATGAGTTGATGATAAAATCAATATGGGATTTGCTTATCGATATGCAATGGTTCGAGTTTAGAACGTCTTTTTTTTATGGATTGAGGCATAATAGATGACGTCGGCTTATATGTGATTTTTATTTAGTGTTAGCGTGTTAGTTACAGTTAAAAAAAAGTATTACACGATAATAACGTAAATCTCTTTTTCAATTATAATTTGAAGGTTGTGAGCATTAAGGATATTTTTACTTGATCCGTCTTTATTTACTTGACATGTTTGAGATAAAATACAACTCAAACGGACTTGTTCATCAACACGCAATCGTAACTTACCATAAAACAAGTACTTTAGGATCAATCTTCCATCAAAACAAGCACATTATTCCACTATATACACCTTTGCACAACCCAGCAAAAAAGTTACAATATACGAGCATTTCTTAACCTAAAATGCAGTTATTACTTATTTCTAATTAATTATTCAAATGACCAAAATAAATATTGTGACGCTAATAAATCTTAGCATACAAATTTCGAGATATAAACTCAAGTTACCGTGTTACATATTATCATATCGTGCCATTTGAAGGAGACGCCATGACAGAAAGAACATCTGCCACTGATGACATGGCACTTAAAGCGGCTTTCAGAATATCCTGAGAACAGCCCGGTTTCACAATGCTTCGCACCTGCATAAAAAAATACAATAAATTTTTTTTCATTTTATTTGTTTGACCCGTTACTGGTAAAAGTTCAACTGAGTTGACCCGTTGGGTGAAAATTACCTTGTCAAGATATGTATTTAGTTCTTGAATACGGCCCATATAATCCAAGTCCTGAATATGCAAGCTAACCGTCGTGGAATCAGCACCGGGCCCATCAAACTGAAGTGGGCCAGGGTTTCTGTACACATCTTCCATCAAAAACTGTGTTGCATTTTGTCTAAGCACCCTTCAATAATCAGTAAAACCGATTCATAACAAGTTCTTGAAAAAAAGAAGTAAAAATTGAGTGATTTGACTTTTCAAACCGTCATAGTTGACTTACTCGTATACTTTGCCTCTTAAATCCACAGTAGCAGAATGAACAACCGGTTTTCCTATAGTCACGGAGCCAGAAGCCCGACCATATTCTTTTACCGCCATCATAGCCTATAAATTTCCAAACTGATCAATATAAAAGTATAATATAACTAATAGTGTATATTAGATTTACAAGGAAAACATACAGTTATTGGCGCAGCACCACATCGCCACTTGTTTACATTATCCTTCAAGTTAGTTACAGTGGCCATATAACCGTTCAGACCAGCTGCCAAAATATGGTAACAGATATGTCCAAGAACCTAATTAATTAATACCTCACGGTTACGTGACAAATATTTAATGTGCAGCGTAAAAATATAATTTAATAGAGCTGAAAACATACATATGCATAATCGCAATCAAATTTCGAAGGTAGAGAACCCCGAGCTTGATAGCCCAAAAAGTGACAGATGGCGGTAAATTTCTTCCCTTTGTATGTTCCTTCTTTCTGTTAATATGTTGCATACATAATGAGTTTAAAAACTATGATGATATACTCATATACAAAGTTAAATAATATTGTACCAGTCGCTTGCTCATTTCAGCTTCTACAAGTACAGCAAGAAGCTTTTCTGTTTCAATCTGAAAGTTAAATTTCAAGAATCAATTGATACAATGCTATAGTATGCAACCTTTTATAATGATGCTAAACCAAGTACCTGAGACAACTGAGCCGAGTCATCTGATGCAGGATAAAGAAGAAGCTGTGGTATCAAAGAGCATATGTGAGAAATTATATGCATAGAAGTTTAGAGGTGGCAAAATGGGTACGGGTCAAAATAGGTTGACTCGGGTTTACACTGAACACTTTCATAAACATGTACCATGTCAGATACTCAGATATGATTGCAAAGTTACTAGGCCTGAAACGAACCACACGTTCAGCAAACAGTTCGACAAGAAGTTCATTTATTCAATAAACGAACATGAATGGAAATTTTTTTTTTCATTTAGTTAAACGAACAAACATGAACACTTGTCTCATTTCATTTATGGTCTTGAACTTCGTTTATATTCATTCATTTACGTTTGTTTATGTTCGTCCGTTCGTTTGCATTCATCTGTGTTCGTTAGGTTACATTTGTTTAAGTTCGTTAATATATCCATTTAAAACTTTTGGGCCCATTACAACTTAGTCTAGTTTCAGTAACTTTTTAGGCCCAACACATTGTTCTTCACGTTACGTTAAAAAGGTTTTAGCTTAATTATGTTCGTGCATCTACGTTCATTCGTTTATATTCATGAACCGTTCTATTATACTTTTAACGAATGAACACGAACATGCTCATTTTCTTCACGAATGAACACTAATAAGATAACCCCGTTTGTTTAATTGTTCGTGTTCAATCGTTTGTTTGGTTACGATTAAACGAACGAGCACAAACATGCCCCGTTCGTGTTCGTTCGGTTCGTTTATAAGCCTAAAAGGTAATCAAGTTAAGGGCATATCTGTCCGCGTACACATAAAAATGACAAACACACCTCTTCTTTAATAAAGGGTGGCAAAAACTGAAATAATGCAGATGCCCATGGCGACAGCTGTGATGGTATTTTATCTTTGGAAACACCTTGTCGAAGAAATCTATGGATTTCCTGAAAACAATATATTAATGCCACGCCATCAAGCAAAATAGAGTATTCTAATCTTAAAGTTAAAAGATAACCATAACAAGCCATACCACATGAAGAGAATGTGAGGAGTTACCTGCAACAATGCATTGACTTCAGGAATGCTTTCTATAAGTCCTTCTGGAAGTAGAATAACACCATGATACTTTTCTGTCCAAATTAACATATTTTAGAATGTAACTGAATATTTGATAATATGAATCAGTAATAAAAAACCAGACCTTTTTCTGCCCTGGCTTGCACGGCATCACAGATTTGTTTTGTTATGTCAAAGATGGTTAGTTTTGAAGCAACAACTTCTTCACCGAGAATGACCTAACAAGATAACATAAAAAGTTAATAGATGCAAAACAAATATGCAGCTATACTTAGTTTATGACAGAAACTAATGTGCACCATGTTGGGATGTGACTGCAGAGTGCATTCAAGTGCAAGATGAGAAGACTTTTGACCCATTAGCCGAACAAAATAATAATACTGAAAGGAAAAACTGATTTAGATATTTCAATATTTCATGATAAGGACAATAAAAAACTATCAACCAGTTTATATAAACGTGTCGCAACTTCCACTTCAAACAAAATTAAGTGGATTACCTTTTCAGCTGAAACAGCATCCGTGCAAAGGTTGCTGATGAGCTGAGAGTCAACCTAAAAAATAGCAATTCAATAAAAAGTTTAAAATCTTTATTGAGATGAAGTTGTCAATATCATAGGACGCACACCTTACAAACGGTATCAAAGCCAACAGTAGCTTCAACAAACTGGTTTCTTAGATCTCCATTCAATGTAACAGGCACTCCTACCACCTGCAAATATTTCTATATTTTTAACATAAACATAACATTATAAAGTTACATGTCGATTTATGAAAGATTCTTCAACCTTAGTAGAACATTTCGCTTGTGAAAAAGTCTCAGCAAGATGGGCAGCATCTGTGTTTGATGTTACACCTTCGGTTTTAAAAACAAAAAAAAAACAGCATTATATAGATAAGAAAGCAAGAAGTTAGGTTATTATAATTATAATTATTATTGATAACAATACCTCCAACAATGACAAGGCCATCCAACTTCAAAGCCTTACATGCAGCCATTGCAGCATTGACTTGTTCTTGTGTTCTTATTTGATCTTTTGTGCGCCCCAACAGATCATAGCCACCTATAAAGAATTAAACAGCCATAAATTAATATAAATAAAAGAAGAAAAACACATTCACAAATTTGAATTTAGCTGTAAGTTACCTTGGTTTCTGTATGTTTCAAGAACATCATCTGTGATCCCAAGTGTTTTTTGAGCAAATAAGCCTTCAGAACCACCTAGTTACATCCATGAAAGAATTGCCTTGATAACAATAATCATAGCATTGTGCGCGTGCATGTTATATTTTACCTGAACTAATAGAATGCTTACCAAGAAATCCAAGCAAAGTACTTTTAGAGTTATGAATTTTGAGAGCTTCATGTAGACCCCACACAACATTGTGTCCTCCCGGAGATTGTCTACCACAGAAAACCAACCCAAACCTGACAAATGGTAATTAACATGAGCTCGTGCTATACGGTATACATTGGTACAATGGAAAGTTTGTCAGGTTCTGTATTATGCAGACAACCACTCATAATAATAATGTTAGAGCCTATAAAAGGGGAATAGTCAAATAGGTCAAACGGGTCGAAAGTCATCTGAAATTTGTTTTAACGCATATGACCTCCTATAACGTTTTATGGAAAGATTTATAAATAGTTATCCATTTATTATGATCATAAAAGCAATATTTTTCCACAAAATGTTATAGGAGGTCATACAGATTAAAACAAATTTCAGATGACTTTCAAGCCGTTCGATCTACTTGACTCGTTCTGTTTTAGCGGATTTCTTATATTCAACAAGTTTGAGACAAAACGCAAACAAAATCGACTCATTTATATGAGACAAAATTGCCACCTATAATTAGTTTAAACTAGAGTAGTTAAAAGGAAAGTGAGTGAAAACAAAATGCATACCTGATTGCAGGATGCTCAGTGATAACCTGTGCATCTGGTACATTGGATGTAGCTCTAAGAAAATGAGCCAAAGGCTGACCGTAAGTGTTCGGAAATGATTGACTGATGGCACTAGCGCCAGACACATCCAAAGCCGTAGTTGCATCACCAAATTCTACTCTCACAGTAGTTCCCTATCAAAGAGCCCATAAATCACACTTCCTATTTCCTAATCCAAATCATTTTCCATGAATCTAATTTTCCACATATCAATTGAGAAAAAAAGCTTTACCTCACAAAGATATTGATTAATTGTTTGTGTACATGTTTCATTTGTACCTCATGCCTTTAGGTTGGTTTGTGCTAATATTATAATCATATTCATAATCATAACTATGTATGTGATATATAATGATGATATGATAAACTAACCTCTCACAATTTTTTTTAAAATATTTTAATTAATTTCTAACACATTTTGTTATTTTGTTAGAACTTTTAAATATTAAGCTTTATAAAATTTTAAATATACAGTTGTGACATGATATATGCATACTTTTATCTAACTTCCATTCAAAATGAAGGTGTGCTTAACGGCATACAAGTTTTACATTTCGGTCTTGTTTTTGTGAGTTAACACGTTGCAACAGGTGTTTGTGTGGTTCAACGTTTTTACGTCTGAT
Source organism: Bidens hawaiensis (assembly GCF_021521415.1). NCBI lineage: Eukaryota > Viridiplantae > Streptophyta > Magnoliopsida > Asterales > Asteraceae > Bidens > Bidens hawaiensis. The sequence continues at coordinate 199,186 of NW_027495064.1, read as the reverse complement.
TTTGTTCAACTAGTTAGACGTCAACAATTATAAACTATGACGGTCAACTAAAAGTCAATCATACAAATATAGAAACCGTAACAAACAATCAAACAATTCAAAAGCTTAGCTAATTTCCTCAACCAATTCTCCAAACGTGACTACGAAAACGCATTAATTACCACTACACGATGAATAACATATTCACAAACAATACGTATATTACTTAAATCACGAAACTAAAAGTAAATAATAAAACCTCAAGGCAAGGAGGAAGCTGAGGTTTGTAAAGCGATCGAGCATGTTGAAGATGAGAAAGTTCTCTGGGAAGTCCGTAATCAGAATCCATATCTGTGTTGTGTTTTCACGCAGTTGAAGAATAATAATAACTTTTTGTTTGTTCAGGAAGCAGCAGTTGATTGATTGATTATATGCAAGAGGAATATGCCATTGTTGAATATATGTTATGTTTTGCTGCTTCTGGAATCTATTATTATTATTATTATTATGTACTGTGTGATCAACCAAGAATTAAGAAACCATGGGGTGCGCCGTTGAATAATAATAATAATAATTATTATTATAATTTCAAGAGAAAAAGCGCCCCTAGTGCTTACCTTTGAACGACTACGACACAACACATGTTTATTCATGACACTCTTTTCAAAAGTAATTTATTATTATTATTATTATTATTATTATTATTATTATTTCTAGTTTTCAATTCTAATTTTATGACTTAATAAAGGAATAAAGGAAGGATGAGATCTCTATGAATTGTGATCTTCAGTTCGACGAAGGTGTCGGGGTTTATTACCAATAGCCTTTGAGCATATGAGTTTTCTCCAGAACTGAAGATAATTTGAAGGCGTTTGAGAGCTCCGTACGACTAGGTTGGACCAGCTGACGGTTGTCTTTTGCCATTGAGTCACACAGAGTACACATGCATTTTATGTTTGTTGGCCGCTCAATAAAAAAAACTCTAATTTTGTGATATAACGAATGTACAAATAGAACGAAAAATAATACACAAATGCGCGGCAATTTAACAATGAAACTTAGACTAACTTTATTCACAACCTAACTCAACCCAACTTTTAATTAAAAAAACTAATTTATATCTCTTACACCTTCACGATCCAACCTAACACAACTTTTTAAGTTTATTCACAACTCAACCCAAACCATTTTTTAATTTACATATATCTTTTTGTGTTTTAATTTATTCCATAAACTTTATTGTAATAATAAAATGTTTATTTTTTTAAAATAATATTATTTTCAGTATAAAATATATTAAATTTATAATATATAAAAAAATACATATTACTTTATTTTTAATAAAATTTATATCAGCTTAATTAAAAAAAAACTAAACATGATCTTGTTTTTAGATTATTTTAAAAAAAAGTTGTATAATATATGATATTGAAAGAAATCAAAATATATTTAAAACTAATTCTTTAGATGGAAAAAGGAAAAACAAAATTAAATACTAGACCACTAAGACATTGACACGTGGCAGTGAATAGGAAGTGGGTGGGTTGTGACCTAGGTTTTTCGCATGACCTGGGTTGTGACGTTAAAATGATTTTCAATTTTCTTTTTTTGTCCTCTAGTGGACAACCCAACCCAAGGGTTGTTGATAAATGTGGTCTTATAGTTTTCGCATTTATTCACAACCGGTCCCGGTCTCGAAAATTGCGAATTTTTGGTACCGGTATCGAAATATTTGGTTCGGTACCGGGATTAAAGGTAAAAATTCAAGAAATACTCGTCCAGTACTGTACCGGTCTCGGTCCCGTACCGGTACCGAAACTCAAAATATTGATACCGATTTCGGTACCGGTACCAGTACCAAATTTGCTCAATCCCTAGTCACGCCTACATACCATCAACTTTGATATAATGTATATGGTCAAAAAAATAAAATAAAAAATTCTTCCATCACATCACCGCTAGTCATTGGCGGACCTATGTTGCTGGAAAGGGGGGCTGTCGCCCACCTTAAATTTTTTTTTTTTAGTGTTATTTGTATGTGAAAATCCCGATCGCCCCCCATAAGATTAGTGTTAAGTCCCGATGCCGCCCCCCCCCCCCCCCCCTCAAGAAAATAATTCCTGAGTCCGCCACTGCTGCTAGTACCACTTTTATCGTCGCCACCACCAATTTCATTTCTTTAAATTTACAGCATAACATGATTATTTCATAAACCATATGTCTTAAAAGTTAAAAGTTCATGCTTACAATTTTTTGTTAAGTTTCTTTAAGCAAATGTAACAAAACACTAAAAGTTGTAAATTAGTGCCACTTTTGCAAAACCTAATTATGCATTTGGGCCTTTAAATAGCCTAGCTTTATTCTCTTTCTATATTTTATATGCCTTCACTTTATTAATAACTTTTCACCATCGATAAAGACACAAACTATTTAATTGTTTGGTTAATTTTAAGAATAAATAAATTAGTGTACTATGTTAATAATTTTTTAGATCATTTTGAAACCCATTATTACTTTTAATCGTGTATATTATACTATCATTGTTGATAAAATAATCATACATTTAACCGTATATGTTGACAGGTTTGCAAAGATTGAACCGAAGGACCAAATTGTTATCATGGATGCTTCTCTTTACATCGACTGTCATCTCCTCTCTCTTTCACCGAGTTAAAGAACACATGGTTGTATAGCCAAGAAATATTACTCAAAAACTTGGTTACATTGCTAAACCATAACTCGATTTATGTAGGCTAATAACTCTAACCTATTCGACCACAATACGAATGCTAGATAACAGGATAGCGGTATTGGCACTTTCTAGCAAAAATTACACGGTCCACAAAAATCATGTTTTTTAGACTTGAAACTTGAAAGCAAAATTACACAGTCAAAGACAGATTCTTGTGGTTTTGGACCCATACCGAAAGTGTCTTGCTTTTGGTACTTTATATCTGGTAAACTGGTTATGTTTTAGAAACGAATTAGTAAAACGGCTGGCTAACTAAGCAAAACAAGTAAATTGGCAGTTGAAAAGTCTATGAATTTAAAAATATTTTAATATTCAAAAAGATGATTGCGAAATCTATGAAAATTGCATAAGTTAGACCAAAACCTAAAGTAAAAATCCTGTATCATTTTACTCCAATTTCTTGCTGCTTGTTTCCTCTTCTGAATCAACTGTTTTTGACTCATTAAACTCCAATAACTGCACAACAAGTAAACATATCAGCCCCACAACTCGTATTAAAAATTACCCGTTTTGACCCACTATTCAACCCCTGACCCGCCCTTCTTGCCAACTCCTTCCCCGCAAAATAACTAAAAAAAGTATAAATAAAATGTATTGGAGTCTGGTATATAGACACGAAGGCATACCGGTTTGACCTCTCCGTTCCATAAGCAGTGAGCAGCCAAGAACCCAATAACACCGGGTACAATGTATAATAAAGCCGGCTGCAAAGAAACCGACATTAAATATACATACAATCAACCATCACAAAGGGCATATAGGTAAATTTGCTTGTGTTTATTAAGGATTACCAACCTGTGCAGCCTGAAACCAGTTCATGACAACAATTGTACAGACCAAACCAACTGCATATCCCAGAAAAGCACTTTTAAAGTAGTGGCTTTCTTTCTCTCTTGACACGTCGAATCTTAGTGCCAATGCTACAAAAATTCCTAAAAATAAACAATTTTAAAGAAGGTTAATTGATTAAACGATGATTTTACCATATTAGACAATCACTGGTTACTTTCATACCTGGAATTACAATGTCTCCTAAACCAAGCATTGAAAACGGGCGTGCCTCTATTCTAGATGGAAATAGAAGCTGTAAAAACAAGAAAAATCAATCTCAATAAACTTTAATCGAACAAACGATCGTACACGAAAAATCAAACGAACGAGATTTTCTTGTTTGTGTTCGCTTGCTAAGAAAATGATCGTGTTCTTGTTGGTTTATGTTCGTTTGTTAATAGATGAACAAACATAACTGAGCGAACATCAATTAAAGTAAAACATGAACATCAATCTGTTGTGCCTAAAAACATAAAAATAGACTAAATTTAATGATTGATATTTTGATTTTCTAAAATTAAATTTAAAAAGTAGTAGGTGATATTTTAATTTTATAAAACTAGACTAAATTGTAATGAGTCTAAACATTCAAATGAATATATGTGCGAACGAACTTGAACAAACGTAAACAAACGAACATAAATGAGCGTTCACAGACATAATGAAAGAACGAGAATTGTGTTCATGTACGTTCGTTTAACTGAATGAACAAATAATTTTGTTCATATTTGTCCGTTTATTCACTGAAGAATTGGTTTGCTTACAGCCTAATTCTAGCATATATTTTGTACTCTGGAATCTGGATAATACCTTGATAGGTGCATCAAATGATTTAGCAACACTGACCATCACAGGTGTGAAAAACACCCAAAATATATCATACACAAACAGTCCCGACTGCAATTTTCAACAATGGCATCATCAAAATCCTTAAGTAAAATAAATAAATATATAAACAAAACTCAATTTTTGACGATAATATATATTCCATTACCAATAAAATGGCACCAGTCTTGAAAGAGCCAAGAGAAAGCATTTCAATTCCCTACAACATATTAAAAAGAGCATATTCAATAAAAATATATTCAGAATATTATTTATTTTTTTATATAACTTTAAAGCAAACCTGAATGCAGAATGCAAGACCCAATATGTTGTTAGCTAGCCAATGCTTCTGTGCAGCATACCATGCACAAAAAAACGTACCGGGAATCGCAGCAACAACTTGCGATCTTGTAAATTCAACCTCGACAGCTGTTTACAAATGTGAAAAAAAAAACATGTAATTCAGCAGATAATGTAATCAAACAGCGAAAAGAGAATATAAATATAGGCTTGTAAACGAACCAGAAACGAATGAGCGGACACGAACAAGAAAAGGAATGGGGTTTTCTTTTTCATGTTTGTACCGTTCGTTAAGAAAATGAATGTGTTAGATTATGCTTATTCATTAACAGTATAAACAAACGGTTCACAAACACAAACAAACACAACTGAGCAAAAACCTATAATAAGTAAATGTGAACAATAATGTGTTGGGCCTAAAAAATTTATTTGAAGCTAGACTAAATTGTAATAGGCCTAAAGCATAAATTGAATGTATTAATGAACGTAGACAAACAAACTTAAACAATCGTAAAGTAAAAAACAAAAAAAAAAGCAAACGAACGAACTTAAAGAAACGTAAAGTAAAGAACATAGATGAATACAAACGATAAAACATAAACAAATTTAAATGAACGAACATAAATAATCGAACGAGACATGTGCTCATGTTCGTTCATTTAACTAAATGAACAGAAACGTTTGTTCACGCTTGTTCGTTCACTGAATAAATGCACTTCAAGCTGAGCGTTTATGAACAGTTCAGTGAAGTACTCAATGCTCGACTCATTTACAAGCCTATAAAAAGAGAATAGTGCATACAGCGAAAATATGGGAGTCGCCATAATATGACATCATCATTCCATTTGTTTGGGAGAAACTGTCCAATTGCAGGTAAGAGTGTAGCCCTGTGTTAAACAAAAATCCAATTAATGTTAGTAAATTAAATAGGTGAATTACTATATTCTAATTTAAAAAAGAAGAAATAATTATGCAAACAAAAAGAACATACGAAAGAGCGATGATCCCGAGTATAAAAAAGTAGCCAGTCAGCACTGCATTGACCAAGTCTTTTGATAGAAACTTAAAGAGCAAGAATAAAGACAACAACATTGCACTTCCAACTAAGGGAAAACGCATTGCATGCTCATTAGACATTGTTTCCTGATGAAAAAGAAGGAAAATTGTAATTTAGAACATATCTCTGCAGCTAAAAAATAAAAATAACTTGGGGACAATTGTCACCATTCTAGGTCTCCTCAACTTGTGTTTGTCCTCTTCTCTCTCCTATTAAATAATGATATTAAAATATTATATTTTTAGATATTTAATATAATTTTAAATATGTCTAGTTATCTAAGCCTCCAAATAACTATTTTTAACTCTCCAAATAACTATATAATACTTTTTTTTATTTACTTATAAGCTTCTATTCAAGTCTCCCATTATGTTTGTTAAAATATTAAAAAGGGATGAATAATGATAATACTTCTTTTTTATGAGTGACTTGTAAAGCTTTTGAAATATTTAATGTGGTTGAATGGTTTGAATGGTAAAGATACAATATGTCAAATAATAAAAAAAAATCCACGTTATAGTTCTCAAATTGTTATATGTATTTATATATTTATATATATAACTGCAATTTAAGTTAACTTAATTATGCTAAAGGAATATTTAAAGGACTAAGTACACTTTAAAAGAATTAACATTTATCAGTTACATAAAAAACAATTAATACCAAGTTAAAAAAACTGTGTAAAGACATATCTTGAGACTGCATGTGTTAACAGACTACATTATCTTTTACTCAACTCATGTAATACACGGACTTATACAAACTCGTGCAGTACACCGATTTTGTTATGACATAACTTTTTTATTACTAAGTATCTAACATTATATTTATTCAACCCATGTAATAAATGGGATTCTAACCAAGTAACAGTATATGTTATATAACATTAAGTCAAAATCTCAAATAATGAATGTAACATAGTAACTGGTATACTTACTGTAGGAGGTGTCGGCTTGACAGAACGGTAGCAGCCCACGAACACTGTGAGGCATGCGGTCAATATGACGTTTACATTTGTGTCTATTTTTATAACTAATGGTGCCAGTGTTAACCCTGCAAGATAAACATAAATGGAAATATAAGTTTGTGTATTGTAAGAGTTAAATAATTGGAAGTGTTTAGTTGGAGGGGATAATAATACCTGCTAGAGCAATGTTTGCAGCACGTTCACCATTCTTCATTGTTCGATAAAAATAAGTGATTTCAACAGAAGACTAGATAAAAAGTGAATCTTTGGTTGCTAGATGAAAGCCGGATCTATTGCCTACAGTTGAAAGACATTCACTTGTTTAATTGCAAACTCTACAGTTAAAAGTTTAATTGTTCGAAGGTTAAGGAGAATAGGTGTGTGTGTTTTGTATTTTCATTATCTCAAATGAATACAATAGTGAGAACTCCTATATAAAGAATGATAAGAGTTGTAAGAGATTACAACAAACTGCATAACTAACTGCTACAAAATATAACTACACTAATTGAAGGTACTTTACTTTTCTTTAACTTTAGATGTTATCAACTTATTGTAGTGTCTTTATTGTGAATGGAAAGATATAACAAAACGAAAGAACCATCTGGTGGTACTGTTATAGTTTACACATATCCAAGTGAGTTTACACCAATTAGGCGCCTATTAATCGCTATTTAGTCAAAATTGGAAATTATACATATATAATTTGGTATAAATACGTATATTTGAAAAACTACATAAAATTTCCAATCCGATTAATCGCTAGTCCCTACTCCACCGCCCGACTAGCGACTAGTAGCCTAGCGATTTCTACTACACTGCCTGCGTGACAGTGTGGTCAAGCCCCTTCCAAGCAATCATTACACATAGCCTAATATTGTAACCTAATCATTAAATTAAACCTAATCATAGCACAGAGAGTGAAATTAAAGTAACCTAGATCAACTGAAGGAAACACAGACGCTGCGGTAGATAAATTAAATTAATACACAGGATCGATCCAAAACCCTATCAATTGAAAATATTAAACATCGTAATCATAGGGCAAATTGACCAAATAAGATCGTTGACTATGAGTTTCAGATTATTATTATTATTATTATTATTATTATTACCTTCAATTCAATTGCAAAAGTAAAATCGCCGGCGGTGGTCAGTCGTCCACTGTCTTCCGGTGGTTACTTTATAATAATAATAATGTACAAGTAGTTTCAGTTAGTTTATTTACATGTAAGCGTGTTCGTGTCATCTCATCCAATCAGACCGTGACACGTGTAGGAGGATTTCAAAGATATTTTCTTTATAAAAGCTTTATTTATTTATCTATTTTTATTATTATTATTTGCATCTAACTTACATGTATACGCCAAATCTATTCCTAAATCTACATCGAAGTCTACCATTGATCTAGAATACTCAAGCATTTGAGACCACATTCACTATACTCCTTGTCCTTGATACTTGATGCTGCCAGACTACGAGACTTTTAGTGGCTAATTTTAGCTAGGGTTGTTAAAAAAAGCATTTGGCTACACGATTCGTTTAGTCATTTATTTTGTTTAGAACTTATAACCTCTTTATAATGTTTTCTTCATTAAAACGAGGAATGTTTCCTCCTTTGCTCCTCGACATGGACTCACCTTCCCACTCTACCGGCGAGAAGGATCTATCGTCTAGCCTTGGAAAGTAATTTATGATTACGTCTTTCCTCAACTCATAATATTTGAACTTGGAAGTCCATGGAATCATTTGTATGGTAACTCGCCAGTTTGTTTGGTTGAAAGTAGGGGTGTTCAAAGTCGGATATACAGAGTTTCAGATATTAGAACATTTCAGATAGTGGATTTCACTATCCGAATCCGAATCCGTATCCAAAATTTGAAAAAACAAATTATAAAAAATATAAAGACCTACTTTTAAAAATATTTCAGATATCCGACATACCCAAAACTTTATCTAGAGTATCCGAAAAATTATTTAAAATATCCAAAAATTATCCAAAATATCAAAAAATATATATTCAAAATCTATCAGAAATTCATAAATAATATTTATTATTAGATAATTAAAAAATATTTTGGATAGTTCGAATATACGAATATCCAAAAAAAAACACTATCCGAATCCGAAAATTCAGATATCCAAGATTTAGAAATCTGAATTTTTGAATAATTTCGTTTCATATACGGATTCAAATTTTGATTTTTTAACACCCGTGGTAGGAAGTGAATAGAAGTTTGTTTTTTTTATATATTTTTTTTCTATTTTTCTTGTTGTAACATTTATCCAAGTTTTTTTTAGCACATAACTCCCACACATGAGAATGCCTATATCAACTCTTAACAGAAATAATGATGTTAGAATTAAAGATGAGCTGGTATTGACCGATAATGAATTTTTCAAAATTTTGGTACCGATACGGTATAAGTATTAAAGGCAAAATTCGGAAAATACTGGTACCGAACCGATTCTGGTACTGAAAACTCAAAACTAGATACCAAATCTGGTATTGATCGGTACCAGTAGCCGTTTCCCTCTTCGCTAGTTATAATTATACATATGTAAACTATATACACAACAAATTAGTTAGATCTCTTTTGTTTTATAAAAAAAGATCTCTTAGTTTTTTATTATGTTATATTTTTTTATATAATTAATATATCTATTCATGCAATATTTAACTTTTTTCTTACAAAATAATTTATAACGTGAGTTCGACCAGTAAATCAATAAGACAATCGTTTTGATGATTGGTCTAGTAACAAAATTAAATTTTGTTATTACCTCATTTTAAGGGAAAATCCCCATTTTGTCCATTCTTCTTTCTTGTTCATGTCAAAGATTTGTCCATAACCTTGCTTCCTTTTTCCCAAAATGTCCATGTCTAATACATGCGGTCCCTAACTTTTATTCTCACATCCAACCTTTTGTTTAACCAACAATCAAGCAACATCTGTTAGAATCATAAACGACCCACATTCCGCTAAAATGAGTTTGATGATAAAGAAGAAGCTTAATAAACACAGTCAGGTAAGATAATTTTTGACAGCTGGGATGGCCACGTCAGACAAAGACTAACGGAGTTAACATCCGTTAGTCGCGGCCTGTTAAAAAACAAATACACAAATAGTTGGTACTGCCAGCAGACAAGTGTAAAGTTGAGACTGATATTTACCAATAGGACGTAGTTTGAATTATTTAAAACCAATTTCCCATAAAGTAAATCATATTGTAACTAATTATCATATAATTCCCCCAATACAATATGATATTTCTGGATTTCTATATCTACTTTCTGATTTGAATTTAATTTAATTGAAATCTGTTTGGTTAATGTTATCTTTATCCTACTTATTCCTATTTATGCTCTATATAAACCAGTTTTGTTTTTTATTATAACATTAAAATTTAAATTAAATTGAGTTTGAAAAATGCTTATTTGTTTTTTCAAAATAGAAATTGAGGCTTTGAAAAACTGCTTTTTAACTCTTTCATAAAGCTAAAACAATAAATTTTGTTATAATTGCCAAACACATTTTAATTTATTGGCTTTTTAAAAAAACCAATATGCCATTAAACAAAGCTAGTAAAGATATTAATAAATCAATATCACAAAGAGGGTATGAAATTTAGTAAGAACATGTCGTTTATTAAGAAGCAAATAATATATTAAAAAAAAGTAAATTGCCCATAGCAAAAAGAAAATCACAAACTAACAAAAACACAAGTAAGCAAGCAATTAAAAACAAACAATGCATGCATGAGATCATCCAGCAAACAATTCAAGAGTATTAATGTTGGTTATGATACGAACATGCTTTTACAGATTAAACTCCTTAAAGTCTTCCTCATCAGCAAGCAATGCCACAAAGAGTTTTGGATCATCAATATCTTCGAAAGGAAACTTGTAAGCAAGTGTTGGTAACTTTTCTCTCATGGATAAACCGAGTACCGTTCTCACATGATCAGTCAACATCGACAATGTGAAACTCCAAGGCAACTCAAACTCTTGTTTGATAAGGTTTTCCTTGTATCGGCTGGTATTTTGTGCCTGGCATCTTTGGACAACTTGCTAGAACATCAAACCGGTGGTTTTTTCAAAATACCGGTTTTAAGTCCAAGAGATTTTTTTATATTTTGTGACCCGTATTTTCTAAATATTACTTTTTAACCTAACTATTAACATTGAAACGAGTAAACTTTTAGGTTATTTTTTAATTGAGTGTTTTTGTATTATCTATACTCTTTTAAATCGTGTTTTGACCTGAACTAATTTGATACTCTTTTAAAACAACCACCTTTGACCCAAAAATATTTCGATCATAACTTTTTCCGTCCCGAAAGCATTTTACTAAATATGAACTAAAAAATGTTAAATAATTAGAAGCGTTTAGTTGGAGGGGATAATACCAGCTAGGGCAATGTTTGTAGGAACAAAGTTTTTTAAACTGTTATTATGTTATTGAGGTGGCATAGTTGAAGTCCTATCCAGTGTTTTATAAACCGGCTCAAACCGGCCGGTTGAACCGGATTTCTCACAATAGACCGGTATATTGAGTCCGGTAATTTTGACCGGTTTGCTAGAACATCATACCGGCGGTTTTTGTCTAAAATACCGGTTTTTACCCGCGAACCGGTTTTTAAGCTCGAGAAATATTTGATATTTGCGGCCCATATTTTTTCAAAATTACTTTTAACCCAACAAATAACATTCAAACGTGTAAACTTTAGGATTGTTTCTTTAAAATTGAGTGCTTTTGCATTATTTTTTTAATACGGATTAACTTTTGGATTACTTTTTGTTATAGGAATCGCTTAAAAACCGAGGGCCCGAGATAAGTTGGGCCAAAGAATGCAATGTCTGTGGAACATATTGATTCAAGGGTATGATCATTCACTTCTTTTGATCATAAAAATTACTACTGTTTATACACTAGAGTTTTGAATGTATATATGCTCTTAAAGCAGATATATATATATATATATGGTGTGGAGTATATGATACAACATGAAACAATTCAACTAAAAGATGAAAAAAGAGTTCATTCGTGAGATCAGACAGCTAAAGTCTCTTAGAGATCAACTAGCCTTAAGTATGGGAACACCAGACGAAATTCAACATGCCATCGACACGAAAGATCATAATGAGAAGCGCCTGAAGGTTTAGTAAGCGTTTGATGGAAAAATGCATAATGTTCTAAGTTTCTAACTACTCATTTTGTATGTTTTTAATTAAACCAATAGATAATTGGCTGTGATCGTTGCCACTTTGACGATTATTCGATTAGGAAATCTGGTTTTTGTAAATCCAGATGCAGAAATTTTGTAGCACGTCCAGTTTGTCTATTCAGATTTGTTAACGGGTCAGGGGCAATTTAGTAATTTGGTAAAAAAATTGTTAACTATAGCAGTAAATGCGCAAATAATGCAAGTCTCAATTTAATTTTCATTGCTAACGTGTCACTAATCATCTCAGTTTGGTTTCTACCTGGTCGGTTTGTCGGTTTTGAGATTAGTAATCAACACGGTAGTTTAAAAATGTGTCTGCTACGAACTTGATAACGGGTCTAATTATGTATGAATGGTATTTTAGTCGTTTCTGCAGTATTGGGTCTGAAACAAATGCGGATCATGGGTTTACTGCAGCTTTGTTTTGATAACCGAGTGTTTGATTTGTGCAAAAATTAAAGAAGTCAGGTTAAAGCCACTCTTTGAAGCCTCTCAAAATATCAGAGAACATGATTCAAGTATTTGACTTTATTCAGATTTTGGATTGCATCTTTTTAAGGTTAGAGATAAGGCTTTTCTTTTAAATAACATGCATTCATATGAGTTACTACTTCCAGCTATGCCTGTAAACGAACCGAACGTTCTGTAGTGTTCGGTGGGTTTAATGTCCGTTTGATTAATAAACGAACGAACATGAACAAATTTTTTTCTGTTTGTTTAATTAAATGAACGAACATGAGCACATGTTTCACTCATTCATTTATGTTCGTTTATTTATGTTCGTTTACATGTTAATAGAAAATAATTAAATATTATCGTGAAGAATCATCTACTTAATGGTTTTATATTTGTTCATATGTGTTCATTTATTTTCATTTATGTTTGTTTGTGTTTATTTACATTTGTTCATATATGTTTGTTTATCTTTATTTAGTTATGTTCGTGAGTTGTTTGTTTAGAACTTAAACAAACGAACATAAACGAACACGAACACAAAATATGTTTCGATCAAGTGTTTGTGTTCGTGTTCTTTTAAGTTAAAGGAATGAACACGAACATGCCTTTGTTCATGTTCGTTTTAAATTTCTAACACGTTACCTACCGGAATACTTTTGACCTATTAATAAAAATAAAAAAATATATATTACCTATTTCCGGGTTAACTTTTACTCGTTTATAAAAACCTTCTGACACGTTTTTGAAAAACATAGTTTCCACACATAACCGGTTAATAATACCTTCTAAACTAGTTTAATTTGTTTTATGATTACATTATAAATAAGATCAAATCAAACAAGCTAGTAAAGATAATAATAAGTTTAGCATAAAAATTTGGTCTTAAGGAAAACAAAGCAATCAAACACAAATAGTCTAATACTTAAAAACAAGATATATAAAAGATCACCCAACAAACAACTCAAGAGTGTTGTTGGTTATGATATTATACACATTCAGCTTAAACTCCTCAAAGTCTTCCTCATCAACAAGCAATATCGGCATAAACTTGGCTTTTTCGACAGGAATTTTGTACCTAAGTACCGGTAACGCTTCCCCCATTGATAGACCAAGTGCCATTCTCACACGATCGGTCAACATAGACAATGTGAAACTCGAAGGCAACTCAAACTCATGTTTGATAAAGTGTCCATTGTACTTCATAGCTGTCGTAGGGCCTCCAAGGGGTACCCATGACCCTTGGCTATATAGGTGCACTTTCAAACTCGACATTTTGTATATAACAATATGTCCTACATAAACAAAATAAAATGATAAAAAGTTATGTATGAACAAAAGAATGGCAATAGTAAGTAAAAAGATGTTACTCACAGCAAGAGAAATTGAAGCAAAGGTGAATTGAATGCATGGTATTAGTTTAGATATATGCCTCAGTTTATATACTACTTGACATGCCTTTGCTATGTTATTAAAGTGAAACAAAGTGTGATACTCTTTTACAACAACCCGTTTTGACCATGACTCATTTTACTAGCAAACATATTGAATAAAGGTTAAAATTTGCATAAATATTAAGAACGTAAATGAACAAATATAAACGAACATAAATGAATGAATACAAACAAACAAACATAAATTAAAGAATATTATGAACGAGTATTAACGAATGAGAAAATTGTTTCTGTGTTCGTTTGTTTAATAAATGAGCGAACTTTCCGTTGAATGAGTCCCTAAACTTTCAGTTACAAGCCAAACTCAAAATATTGAAACTTTTCTTATTGTTTATTTTTTTATAATAAACTTTCGGTTCATTTAAGTCGTTACTTTGTTGATCAAGATAATCCGTGATTGCCTATGATTACTGAAATCGTTCTTGTGTATTGTTTGTGTTTACAAGGGTACATGTAAGCTAGGTTTAACAAGTGTGCTTTCAAGTTGTCTTGTTATAATAGCACGTCAAAATATTTATAGATACATTATAATATTCGTAATATTTTGGTTCTAAAGTAAAAAAAAAAAAGATCCTTTGTTTTCCATGTTAAAGCAAAACGAAGGATTTAGACGCAGCATGTTAAAAGTACAACACCTAAGAAGTTTAGATTAGTGTTCGTGTCACAGACTTGTATATGCACACACGAGTGTGACACTTAGTTCGTGAAGTAAGTCAGCCTATGTGGGTTCGGGTAGAAAACAACGATGGCTTATTACCTAATGGGTGTATATGTGTTCGGTTCGTGTAGGAATCCAGAGATTCATGATGATATACGATTTTCAAGAGATTTGTGAGTTTGTGTTTAGTATAAACGAGTTCACTTATAGCTTTGAATCGTAGGTTAGCAACACTTTTAGCCAGAGTAACAAACTATTGCCAAAATGGGTTATTTCTTAAAACCAGATGGGCTTTGGGCTCATGGTTATACATTATACTTACTTTCAGAAGCCCAAAAGACAGGGCCCAAACACTTAAGTTGTTGATTTGTGAACAAAATATCACATGCCTTACGAAATCAGACTACTGTTTTAATTATAAAAGTTAACAATTCATAGTAGGGATGAGATCGGGACCATACCCGTACCTGTACTCGAAAGTATCCGTACCTAAAATCAGTAAATCTTGATATCCATACCCGTACCTGAATTATAAGGTATGTGTACATGTACTTTGGGTACAATACTCGCTTCGGTACCCCTTTGTTCTTTTTTAAAAAAAATCTCCACTAAACTAGATATTGGTAATGGTACGGTCAGTGGCGAAGTTTGGACTGAGGCAAGGGGGGGGCCTCGAATTTTCGGCCAAAAAAGACTAAACTTACATTACGTATAAAAATTTTCGGCCGAAAACGGGAAAATTACACTACTGCGCAAAAAAACAGGGGGGCGGGGCCACCCCGAGCCTTAATGAAACTTCGCCAATGGGTACGGTACCGACAATCAATTAATTTATAATACCACACAGGACCGTAATACCGCAACCAAAACATAATACCAAAACTAAAAAAGAAACAAATCAACCATAATATCAAATCCATTCCTTTTTCCTTTTCTTTGTTTATTGTTTCCTCAATTTCAATAGAAAAATAAGAGAGAAGCTTAACAGAAGTTATTTAATGATGCACACAATTACACATACATGAAATAAAAATATACGAACACACAATATATGAATATGCACATATTGATTGAGAATGAATTTATTCAACTAATATATATATATTATGTTTTGAAAATCCCGCTTGAAAGTTAAGTAATGAATGTTGGAAATCTAATAAAATCCCATTATATTCTAAACGGGTACCAGTATCCGTAATACCCGTACTTGTAACCGTATATGTACCCGAAAGTACCCGTACCTATAATCAGTAAATTTTGTACTCATACCCGTACCCAATAGACCGTACCCAATAGACGCGTACAGGTACGGGTACTGAACATGTAAGGATACGGGTATTCGGGAAAAAAAAATCTCATCCCTAATTCATAGAACATTAAAAATATTTGTAATTGTAATAGTATCTGTAAACTCATTTAGTCATTTAGTCCAAATAACGAAGTCTCTTAAACACTCAAAGATCTTGGATTCGAGTCCCTAAGAAAACAAAGAAATTTATGTTTTAAAAAAAAATCTATAAACTCATTTATAATGTGTAATTTTTATTTGTAGATATAATTGAAATGCCCAGTTGGCCGATTACAAGATTTATTCCCACCGCTGTTGCCGACACGACACCAAGTTATTGTTTTGTTTCCATTTCGAGAAACTTTATATGGTAAAGTAAGATATTAAAAAGGAAATAACTTTTAGCTTGTAAAAGTTGCGATAACATATGGAATGTTTGGTTGAAAAAAGTGACCTTGTAGTACTAGTTTTCATTAATAATTTATATCCAAGATGCCTTAAGAGAAATATGTATATTCATTTCTTAATATATCCCATCTACGTAGATGGAAACAGGAGAAGGGGTCGTATTTTTTGTCTAACGGGAGCTATATAAATAAAACTATAGCTTTAAGGTCTTTACTTCTCTAATGCACTCTACATTTTAAAAGTAACAAATTATATGTACGTAATTTTAATATTAACATTTAAGATTTATTTACGATTATACGTACAGTCACAGGATTACAAACAATTTTTCTTATGAAAAAGGTACATATTATATTATGCGTTTAGGTCTCCAAAAAAATTGAGACAACGTTAAGTTTAATACATTTTTGAGCCAAAATTAAGGGCATATGCATGTGAAGTGCAGAAGGGGTGGCCAGGGACCCCACTCAAATAAGTTTAATTAGTGTAAAACATGTGCTTGTTACCCTTAAAATGGATTAGGCCCCAACTCTATATTTAGGAATTAAGAAGCCCCGTCAATAAAAATTTCTAGCCAATAACTTGATGAATTAGGCTTTAAAAGATTGTTTGAAAAGTGCTAAGTCATTAAGTGTTAAACCAGTAAGTGAAAGAAAGAACGCACGGTTGTTTTCGACGATGAGATGGCGGGGACTGCGACAGTGAGAGGCTGTAGTTATTAAGGTGGAGGCGCTGATGACATATTGTAGAAAGAATGCACGGTTGTTTTATTAGGACTGAGAGTAAAGTGGTCTGATTTTTCATTCAACGTGTTCTTACAGTTACAGTTGATCGGTTAAAAGGTTGAATAAATCATTCAGAGGTACCGCTTTATTGAGCCAAACGTACTTAACTCGGACTGAATCAGACATTGCCTCTGAATGATCTCATTCAGACCCAAACAAGCAGCCCTTAACTAAAAATGATTAAGCCCAACTGTTTCTAACTCTTAAATTGATCAGATCCTCAAGAAAATCTATTACATATTTACTTTATTAATTATTTTCTACATCCATATTTTATTAAAATATTTTTAAAGTTTATGATTTATCAATTTGAATTCTCAATATGACCTTTAAAATCTTAATTCTTTGAGTAGGAGGGTACCCTAAACCGGCTCACCTTGACATGTTTAACCGACCCATTTAAACCCGATCTACTTTGTGTTGTTTTTAGTAGGCCTGTTTAAACCCGATCTATTTTGAAATGTTTTTTAAAAATCGATTTTTCCCCCACTGAAAAAATACTCTGAATCCTCCACCGGTCAAAATCAAACCAAAATTTTATACGTAGTTATTCGTATTTGAACTCGCTTGTGTAATGTTTTAAAAGTAATAACTAGTATTGAGGATTGCGCGTTGCGCTGGGTTCGTAATCCTATCCGTAGAATCAACGTATTAGAACATGTACGTTGTGACTGACCGTTAAGTCGCAAAAAGCAAATGTAAGAATGTTGAAACGTGTCGTGTCTACTTCTAGGGATTAAAATCCGCCTGTTATCGAGCCGTTTAAATCATACAAACAGATGTAAAAGCGTTGAAACGTGTGCCTACATTACCTCCAACGTTGTAGCATGTGTTATCATTATTTTTGTTGTTGAATATACATTTCAGGTTGTAAAAAATAACTATTCTTCTAAATTTTTCAAGCAATTAAAACTTTTAACGTATAAAATTTAAAACTTTTAATTTTTTATTTTAGAAAAGTTTGAAACATAGTGTGAATTTATAAATGTGTGGTTAACAAAGTCTAGAGGCTAATTAAGTAATTATACGATGTATGGAAAGGGCTTTGCAAATAAATAAAAAAATGTAACCAAGGAAGTAAGGGGGTGTTTGTTTTTTCTTCAAACATCTTCAAGGGAGCTAATGTCTGCAGGCGCGCAGACATTACCCTTGAAGACTGTTTGTTTTTTTTCTTAAAACAGATCTGAAGTTATCTTCTTTCATCTTAAAAGAAAAGCAAGGAAATTTTGCTTAAAACATCTTCACAAAAAAACCCTACTCTTCTCCCTTTGCAGCCACCCTCTCATCCACTGCTCCTACCACCGTCCGCCAACACCACCACCCACCGTACGCCGCCACCACCACCCCCGTACCCCGCCGCCACCGTCCACCACCATCCACCGCCACCACCGCCGTCCACCACCCACCATCCATCACCACCACCGTCCACCACCCACCATCCATCACCACCACCGTCCGCCACCACCACCACCATCCATCACCGCCACCACCACCATCCATCACCCACCACCACCACCATCCATCACCGCCACCACCACCGTCCACCACCACCATCCATCACCACCACCGTCCACCACCCACCATCCATCACCACCACCACCATCCATCACCGCCACCACCACCATCCATCACCCACCACCACCACCATCCATCACCACCACCGTCCACCACCAACCAAAACCATCCATCACCACCACCCATTGTCCACCACCACCATCCACCGCCACTACCCACCGTCCGCCGCCACTACCACCATCCACCACCACCACCTTCCACCACCCACCAAAACCAAATCGGCATGGCAAGCAAAGACTAAAAACTAGATGTAACTTGAATAAATGACTTCTATCTTGTGAGATAAGTTTGACAGTTATGCAGACAGTATCAGCTTATAAAAACAAACAGTCTTATATTTTCAGCTTGCAGATCTTCAGACCACATCTTCAGTTGCAGACATGAAAACAGATGAAATCAGCTTGCAGACAGTTTATGTCTGCAAAAACAAACAGCACCTAAAAGAGATGAAAATGTTGCTTTAAGTTGTTGTACCGGTTGCATAAGAATACAAAACACAGATCTACATTAATTTACCCTCACATCCGAAATCCTCTATTTAATATATATATAAATAATCAAATATATCATTTATTGTAGTTTAATATAATTCCAAACAAATATGATCAAGTGAAGAGGTAGGTCCCCGCAAAGTCCAGTTGGCCCCGCAAGACTCACCTTGAAGTGGTATGTCTGCGTAAAGACCAACTGGATCCGCAGGACCCACCATGCTCAGAGAGATGAAGACCTTACACGCAGTAAGCCAGCTGTCCCCGCATGAAAGCCTCCCTTGGTACAGTACCACGCCTGTTCCCGCAGCTGTGGGTACAAGCTAAGAAGGAAGGCTACCCGCACTAACAGTAAGGCTACACGCATAAGGCACTAACTCTTATACTTCAGCAATGTCACCTGAAGAAGGAATGAGCAGGGCGGGAATATTCCCGCCCAAAAGAGCCAGTCCGTACGCTTCTAGAAGATCTTTTGTACTATACCTACCAAGGTATGGACAAATGGACAAGATCTGACAAAAGCAACCCATGAACCAATCACAGGGTGACAGCTCACTGACAATAGTACAAGGAGGAGCACGCTCCAGTACAAAATGTCACTATCAGCCGCTGCCTACCCACCAACTCCCATCGTGGCACGAACGTAGCCCATAGTTGGTGAAAAAGGAATATTATATACAGCTGGCCGTACCTGCTTGGAAACCTACATTCGGCTATAAATACTCCAACACCTTGGAACGGTATCATCATCTTCTCTCTAGCTATTTATCTCTATATACACTTATATTCAAAGCAACCTAGTCTGATTCTCACGCCGGAGGGTGGTCACAAGGAGGAACCCCCCCCCCTTCTCAGTGACGAGCTTACGGTGTCTGTTTTGCATGTTGAGAAGAATAACCATTTTTGCCGGACCTAACCCTCGTGGGAAACATCTACTTAACCTTAAGATTATCCTTAATCTGTTGGGGTCACTTAGTGTTTCTTCATCAAGCTATTCTTTAAATGGGAATAAAAATGAGAAGGATGAGAACGATTTCTAGTCACAAAAAAAAAACTTCTTAAAAAAAATAAAAATAAAAAATCATAACTCAAAATTTAATAAAAAACGAAAAAAATTAAAAACACAAAAATGTTTCCACCGTCTTTCTGTTCTCATAAAAAAAACACAATGGTAAGTGGAAAAATCGTCGTGTTTTTTTGTTTATCATTGTGTTTTGTGTTTATTTTCGTCATTAATTGTGTCTTTTTTTCTTGACACTGTGTTCTTTTTTCTTTATATTATGTTATATTTTGTTCGGCATTGTGTTATATATTGCAATCTATTGTGTCTTTTTTTAGTTATAATTATGTCTTTTGTTCATTTTCATCATTGTGTCTTTAATCTTGGCATTGTGTCTTTTCGTCATTTTTTTGTATCTTTTTAACAAGAATGATGGCGGAAATATTTTAGTTTTTTTTTAATATTTTTCGTTTTTTATTTATATTTTGAGTTATGATTTTTTATTATTTTTTTCGAATTTATTTTTAAGGAGTTTTTTTGTGTTGTCACAAATCCTTTTCACAATTCTCATTTTTGTCTCCCTTTGTATTTTAACTTTACCTACACAAATAAATAACCTTTTTTCCTCAACGAAACTTGTTATAACTTTTCTTTTATCAATTAATGAATTTTAACTTAAGTATCGTGTCGTGTGTAAATAAACAAAGTTATGACAATTAAGTTGCACACCATTTTATTACACGTTTTACATTTTTTTTTTCCATAAATTGAGTCTTATTGTTCATCATAAATCCTCATTTAACTGTATGGATTTTTATGAACTCTTACATACAACTTTTAAAATTGAACTTCATAAGTTACGAAATTAACAGTTAAACATATTTAATAATAATATGAAATTGTTAATAATATCATTGAACAGTTGAATATTTAATCACTTAGTCATCTTATAAGACTCATTCGGCGTCTTTGAATGCCCTGGGATCAACTTATCTGGTCCATTCCACTTATTAAAATGAACTCGTAGGCGAATACTCTCAACGACAGGGCCATTCCAATAGTTAAGTTGGGCCAAACTAGAGCTTTAGACCCCAACAAAAATGAGGCCCCCATTTGTTAAAAAAATATTCGAATACATATACAAATAAAAGAGAGTTCAGTTATAAACAAAATGTTGTCTCCTGTTAACATATTTGCTTCTAGTTTTTATGGTAACTTTCCTTTCCTTTCCCACAATCTCAAATGTGGTATATTAATTTTTTTTAATTGTTTATCATTTTATTTCCTACCTGTTCAATTATCTTATGAGGCCTTTATTATTATTATTTTGCCAATTGTCTCTCAACAAATATAATGCATTTCATTTTAACTTATATATACAATGAATTTGTTTTATATATTAATCACTTGTTTTTTTTAAATGAAAAAAACATAATTTTCTAATTTTAAGTACAGAATATGACAATCACATGATAAATAGAAAAATATATATAATATATTCCTTCTAAATTTATTATTTTATATATAAAACACGACGAATAAACAAATACTATTAAATTTTATAATTTCATCTTTCTAACTCTCGGTAAGTAAATTGTTTTTAAGACCAATTTACGATCAACTTACTGTAATAAATCAATAGTTTCTCTAGTTTATCTTACAAATTTACAATTGTTTATCGATGTTTAGTGTTCACTCAAAATAACACTTTAGGCTTATTTGTTACTAAAGCACATGATTATGTATCTTTTCTTTCTTTTTTCTTTTTCTCTTTTTTTGCTCTTCTTTCTTTTTTTTTTGTTATATGACTTCACTAAGCATTACGAGATATAAATTTATGAAGTTGATTGTTGCCGATACATAACATGAAGATGCTTTACTAATGCAAATTCTACAATAGTACTATAAAAGATTATAATGATCGTTCCCAAGCCCGACCATGTTATGTAACAATGGAAATTAAAAGAGGGCCTCGATTTTCTTTTCTCGCTTTAGGCCTTCAAAATGGGCCACCACTACTCAACGACTTTGACTCGAATGGTGCAACCACCTTGGAGAAATGCTTTCAACTAATCACAATTTAAATTGATCGGGTCTGTCACAACAACTTAATGTCTTCTCAACTTGATTGAAGTAAATTGAAATAGTCTTCAACTATACAACATTACTTTTGTTAAAAATTTTATTGATAAAAGGAGATATTGCACTCTATAGCTATAATGAAAGGGTTAATCGGGGTTTTTTTTTTGAAATACCAACAAAATATATTAAGAAAAAGGGAGCTAGCAAGAAGCTATAACCACCACACCAAAGTACAGCCAGCGGCTCACACGAGCAAAACAAACAACAAAAAACAACAAACCCGAACTACACAAGCGTTATACATTAAACCTACGCCAATTATCCCAAGTAAGCCCTCTCTTTCTCCCCATATGCTCTATCCAAAGGAAGCTCAACACTTTTATCTCCTCCACCAAACCCGCGACTTGTGTCGGGATCCCCTTATAAACAAGCGCATTCCTTTTCTTCCGTAAACACCATACCGCAATTAGGCAAACCGCATGAAGAACATCCGCCTTTTATTTCTCAAACCTTGAAAACTTGTGAAGCTCCAACACGTCTCGAAAGCTAAACAAGAAAGGTGTTGGCATTTTACACCATTGAGCGAGCACACTCCACATGTATTGTGCAAGCCCACAAGAAACCATTACATGTTCCACCGTTTCCTCAACCTCCCCACAAAACGGACACATATTTGAAACCACTGGAATATTTCTGTAAGGCCCCGTACCCGGTAGCCCTACTTTAACGTCGGATTTACTCATAAACACAGTTCTATAAATCAGAGTTAATTAAAACTTTCGCGGAATATAAAACTTTAACTGTTTATTACAAAACATTAAATCTTTTCTTTGATATCATAACACAAAACATTATATTTAAAACATCTTTTCTTCTTTCTTCAGATGACAGCCGTTCAATCCATGCCATGTGTCATCCTCATGTTAACTCTATAATCAGCTCACCTGCGTGCATACTAAAAGTCAGCTACGCTGAGTGAGTTCTAGTTAATCAAGCAACTTATCATACGACCACTACATGCATCATATACGTATCCGAAGACACGTAACCCACTACCTGACATGCTCACCTTACCACTTAACCTCTTATTTACCCCTACCACTTAGCCACTTTAATAACGAATGACGTTATGCCACTTTGCCACTTTAATAAAGTATAACGTTATGCCACTTTGCCACTTTAATAACGGAGTCACGTATAGGCTTACCCTACCACGTACTATCGTCATGCCACTAACACTCTTACTAGACTCTTGCCACTTCTAACACACTCTACCTCTACTTGTCTACAACACACTTCATATCATTACATAATAAGCAAGTCACATCATAGCATTCGTACACACTGACAAACACTTGGCAATCACTATCCTTGGCAATGCGTGCAATATCCGAAGATCGTTCACGCATCGGCAAGCATTATATAATAGCTACCTCGTATAACATCTATAGCATACACTTACCACTTAAGGTAAGTGTATTCACACTTCACATCGAGTATGCACACAGCCCCGAAAACATAACAAGGAAATGGGGCTAGAAACTCACCTGAACTTGGTTAACAGTTACTTCTTCTTTAGCTGTGCGCGACTAACTGTATAACAATTACACATATCAATTAACTATTACTATCCATATCACGTTCCTAGTCTATTTATAACCCTCGACGAACGGGGGTCCGGGGGCAGCGCCCCTGGCAGCGGGGTCTAGGGGCAGCAGCCCCTAGCAGGGTCCAAGGGGCAGAGCCCCTGGCTGGGGTCGAGCTGTCTTATCACATTTTCCACTAGGATTTGAAATTATTATTTTATTCACCGTCATATTTTCCATAAGGAATTAAGTGTAATTCGTTATCAGATCACACTCTAATTCGCTATTCAGATCACATTCTGATTCGTTATCCTTCCTTAGCTGATTTGTTAATCTAGTTCGTCATCTTCCATAACGAATTGGACCTTGTTAACGAACTGGTCCTTTAACAAACTGACCCTTAACGAACTGAAACCTTAACGAACTGGGGGTTCATTCGTCATCCTTGGCTTAACTAATTGACATAACGAATTAAGGCTAATTCGTTATCTTCCCTTAACGAACTGGCATAACGAACTAAGGCTAATTCGTCTCCCTTCCGCTAACAATTAGGTTTAGGTCAGAGAATGTCAGAACATTCTCTGACATTTACCTTATCCTCGTACCAGCCAACTCCGGCGTCGCCTTTCCAGTGCCGCCTTCGCCGGAAAACCGTGCGGTGGCCGGAAAAACGTATTCCAGCACCGTTTTCACCGTTTTTCGTCCCGTTCGATCCAAATCTGAGCTAGGGTGACCCCTAAGCTCATCTTTGTAAGGCCCCGTCACCGGTAACCCTACTTACGTGTTGGATTTACTCATAAACACAGTTCTAAATATCAGAGTTAATTAAAACTTTACGCGGAATATAAAACTTTCATAAAACATTACATATCAATTCATAATCATGTCGTAAAACATTCCTTTTGTCTTTCCAAAATTAAAACATAACTTATAAAACATATCAGATCTTCAGATGCCAGGCTTTAGTCTTCTGCCATGTGTCCTCCACTCAAGCCAGCTGTCTCATCCTACTCACCTGCGTGCATACTAAAAGTCAGCTACGCTGAGTGAGTTCTAGTTAATCATACAATACCTTATTACATGCATACGTACTTAACCTCATAACTTTCTTTTATACACACATAAGTACTCATACCTTCATTCTTACTTACATACTTTCTTTACATTCATAATCATACGTTTTAAAGAGCCTTTCGCCCTATAACCTCACAGATATTATAAGGGTCTGGTCCCTAACATCACAGATATTATAAGGGTCTGGTCCCTAACATCACAGATATTATGAAGGGTCTGGTCCCTAACATCACAGATATTATAAGGGTCTGGTCCCTAACATCACAGATATTATAAGGGTCTGGTCCCTTGCTTTCGAATATTAGTAGGGTTCAGTTCCCTCTTCGTTACCATACAACCATGCAACATACCTCGAGTATTATTAGGGCTTGGTACCCTTTTCGTAACCATACAACCATACAACCGTCATTTCCTTCTTTTATTAACTTTATTACGTTCATACACATAAACATACATATCATACTTGCCATATTTATAACGTTACAACCTGACAGTACGTGCAATATCCGAAGATCGTTCACGAACCATCAAGCAATCATTCATACATATCACATATATCACATATGGCTTTATAACGTTACAACCTGACAGTTCGTGCAATATCCGAAGATCGTTCACGAACCATCAAGCAATCATTCATACATATCACATATATCACATATGGCATACACTTATCACTTAGGATAAATGTATTAACAACACATCAAGTATGCACACAGCCCCGAAAACATAACAAGGAATGGGGCTAGCAACTCACCTGAATCCTGTTACGCTCGCCGTTGATCGTAATTCCTTTCTTTAACTGGGCTCGGCTAACTGTATAATATTTACACATATCAATTAACTACTACTACTCGTTTTGTATTTCCATCTATATATGACCCACAACGAACGGGGGTCCGGGGGCAGCGCCCCTGGCAGCGGGGTTCTAGGGGCGGCAGCCCCTAGCGGGGTCCAAGGGGCAGAGCCCCTGGCTGGGGTTAAGCTGCCAGGTCAGCTTGGAAAAATTTTATTTTCGATAACTGCCTTAACACATTTTCCATTAGGTTTTTAATTTATTTTATAAACGAACTTCACTTCAGGCGAAGTTAAACCTTAGGCGAACTTGGCTTCAGGCGAAGTTAAACCTTAGGCGAACTTGGCTTCAGGCGAAGTTATACCTTAGGCGAACTTGGCTTCAGGCGAAGTTAAACCTTAGGCGAACTTGGCTTCAGGCGAAGTTAAACCTTACGCGAACTTGGCTTCAGGCGAAGTTAAACCTTAGGCGAACTTGGCTTCAGGCGAAGTTATACCTTAGGCGAACTTGGCTTCAGGCGAAGTTAAACCTTAGGCGAACTTGGCCGTAGGCGAAGTTATCCTTAGGCGAAGTTACGCTTGAAGGCGAAGTTACGCTTGAAGGCGAAGTTCATCAGGCGAACTTAATCTTGCAGGCGAAGTTATCGCGCTGCAGATCTGTTTGCCCATAAATCCTTCGTTTCTTAGCCAAATAACTCGATTTTGGTACCCACGGAATCGTATGATCGGCGCCTACAAATCCCAACCATCAAATCGGCCTAAAATCGACGTTTTAGGGGTCCGATTTGGGCAGTTTGGGTTTCGGGTTCGGTTAACCCATCAAATCCTAACCATTTTCAGTAATATAAGCTTTGGTGGATTTGTTCTTACCTTACCAACTCAGATCTATCAACAAAATCTCGGGTCTCGGCTTCGAATCTTGATCGGTTAGTATGTGTGTGTTTTGAGTGTGTGAAGAAAGAAGGTGGAAATGAAAGATTGGGTTTGGGATGGGATATTTATATCCCTCTAAGCCCACGGACCCGAGGCCCATTCTCATTTAACCCATCTTACGCAATCTAAGCCCAACTCCCTCCTTACTCGACATTAAATAATTAACAACGTGAAATCACTAAACATAACTTTCTTTATTTATAATTAAAATTTAGGATGTTACAATCTTAGGTTCGGTTTATACCCGATTCCACCCGGATCTCGTGACTTCAACAGTTTAACAGTGTCGGTTCATCGTTTCGCAACTAGATCTAACGGTTTTGGACCTCTACAATATTACCTTGGGTCGGAAATCGGTTCTCCTTCTTCTTCTTCTTGGGTTCGGCTTAGAGAGAGAGTAGGATGAGAGAGAGCTAAGTGTGTGTTTTTTTGGTGTATGGAGTATGAGAAATGAATGATAATTGGGTAATTAAGGCTTTTATAATTATGGATCATGGGCTTAAGCCCATGGTCTCATCCTTCATTCCTTCATGACCCAAGTCCATAACCCATATCCATTAACCAACACTAGCCCTACCCATACTAACTCCTACTCTATTTTATTATTTCTCTGCTAACCCGAGTAAATTTTCTCACCAATAATAATTAATATAATTAATATTATTTTCTGGAAATTTCGGGATGTTACAATTTTCTTTGACCCAATTACAAATTTTGTCCTTTAAAAAAAGCCAAATTACGGTTCGTGTCCTTTTTTAAGTTTCCTTGCAGGCGGTATCCTTTAAACATTTTTTTCCTACACGTTACGTCCTTTACGCTAACTAGGTTAGAAAAACTCAGTTAAATACCCTCACGTGAGATGCATGTGAGGGCATTATTGTCTTTTCGTCTACACCTGTAAAAAGTTTATCACCCCTCCAACCACTTGCAAAACCCTAAAATCCACCACCAACCCCACCTCCGGTTTCCGGCAACCTGAACCACCACCTCCGATTTCCGGCCACCTGAATTCTTCATCTTCTTCTTCAACAATGGGATAAGAAATCAAAACAACCCAAACCCGAAAAGCCCAATTCTTCACCTACACCTTCATCAGACAACATTCAAATCTGAACCAAAATCAGACACCAAGATCCCCAATTCTTCAAATAAACCCGACCCGGATGAAAACAAAATCCGGCGACAGAGAGAGGGGGTTTAGTATTGGGTGTTTAGTAGACGTAAAGAAAGCGAGATCGACAACTTTATTAATATAATTATGAAGCTTACAACCCCCAAAATCCGGCACCGTCGCCAACTCCAGCGTCTCCTCGCTTACGACTGTCCAAAAGCTTCAACAGATCTTCAAAGGCGAGAGAGAGGGGGTTTAGTAGTGGTGAACGAGGTGATGGTAGGGGTTTCCGGCGACAGAGTTGCCGATGCCGGCTCATACCATTTGTGGTGGTGGTGTTGACAGTTGCCGATGCCGGATTGCCGGCTCATTCCGGTGTTTCCGGCGACTGTTTTAGGCAACGAAGGTTGTTTCGGGTGACTCTCCACCAGTTGTGGTGTTTCCAGTGACTCTCCACCAGTTGTGGTTTCGGCTAGACAACGACGGGAAAAGGGTTGGTTTGGTGGTGGTCACGGCTGAGATAGAGAAAGGGGGTTGGTAGTGGTGGTGGTGGTGGTGAAAGAGAAGAAGACAAGAAGAGAAAGAAGATGAGAAGAGAGAGAGAGAGACTATCTATTTTTTTATTTATAATAAATATTAATTATTAAATATATCTATTAAATATATTTCAACCACTTCATTGAAAAGACAAAAATGCCCTCACATGCGTCTCACGTGAGGGTATTTAACTGGGTTTTTCTAACACAGTTAGCGTAAAGGACGTAACGTGTAGGAAAAAAATGTTTAAAGGATACCGCCTGCAAGGAAACTTAAAAAAGGACACGAACCGTAATTTGACTTTTTTTAAAGGACAAAATTTGTAATTGGGTCTTTTTCTTTTCCAAAGCCTTGAAAGTTGGAAGCCGGCCCAACATCGCTCTCCAAGCCACGAAGTTGACTTTTATTTGCACCATTCAGTTCCACATAAACTTATAATCGAGAGCTACAAAGTAGTTCTCAACCAGCCTTTCTTTAAACATTTTGACCGAGAAACCCTGTGACGTGTCAAACTTCCAAACCACCTCATCATCCTTCTCACTAAGAAACACACCTTGACAAATTTGGAGCAACCCTCTCAATTCTTTAATCTCAACAGTACCAACAGGCATTCTGGACCAATCCCATTGACCACATATCCACCCATCGCGCATGTACAAACGGTCAGCCACAAAACAACCTTTCAATTTTTTGAGACCAAAAAGGTTCGGGAAGCAAACCCCCAACGGCACCGAACTAACCCAACTTTCCAGCCAAAACCAAGTCTTCCTACCATTCTTTACTAAATGTGGAAACTATACCTCATCTCGACTCCGACCTCACTTAGAGTTGCATCAAGTTTGACAATACGACTCCACGGACCCGGACAAGACAACTTGGTTGGAACACCCGTCCAAGATCTCGAAGTATGATGTAAGGCCCATATGACCTTCCACCATAATCTACCATTCTCCTTTTTAAACCGCCACCACCACTTTGATAAAAGAGAAATATTCACATCTTTCAAACGACCAATGCCCAACCCACGAGCCTCAACTGGAGCCACTACCTTATCCCACGCCACCCAATTAATTTTAGCCTTTTCTTCCGATCCCCCCCCCCCCCCCCCCCCCCAAAAAAAAACACCTTCCTCAACCTTTCAAGCTTCTCAAGGACACCTTCTGGAGCTTTAAATAAGGAGAAATAGTATGTCGGTAAGGAATTAAGGACCGACTTTATAACCGTGAGGTGCCCCCCGAGTGAGAGATGTTTGGCTTTCCACCTAGATAATCTTTTTTTAAACAGCTCCACCACCGGGTCCCAAGCATTAATACCCCGTCATGTACTTACCAACTTGGAGACCAAGGTGAATAAAAGGCATTTTCCCAACTCGACAGTGAAGAATACCCACCATTCCATTCAACTCAGCATCGCTAACTTTAGGCCCAAAAATCCAGCTTTTTGAAAGGTTTATACGCATCCCCGAAACCATGTAAAAACACCTCAAAATTCTGCCCAAATTATGTGCATTTAAAGTGTCCCACTCGCCAATGAAAACCACATCATCTGCATAGAGAAGATGAGATAACGAAGGTCCCCCTGCGTCACACTTCAGCCCCCTAAATCGACCCACCTCAATAGCCTTCTTCATCAAACTCGTAAGGGCTTCCATGGCAATTACAAAAAGGAACGGTGATAAAGGATCACCTTGTCTATGGACACGAGAGCATTGAAACTCATGCGTAGGCGAACCGTTTAGAAGAACCGAAGCCCGACTAGCCGACAAAATAGCCGAAATCCACCTACGCCACCTCTCCGGAAAATTCATTTGATTCAAAACCGAGTCCAAAAAAGGCCAATTAAGCGAATCATAAGCTTTCTTGATATCAACTTTAAAAAAGAAACCCCTTTTGTTGGACCTATTTAGCCACGACATAATTTCATTAAGAATAAGAGGACCGTCAAGGATGCTTCTATTTGCAATAAAGGCAGATTGTTCTTCAGATATTAGCTTCCCAATCACCTTTTTAAGTCTCCCCACCAAAACCTTAGAGATAACCTTATTGATGCAACCAACAAGGCTGATAGGCCTAAAATCATTTAGAGAAACAGGGTCCTTTCCTTTAGGGATCAAAGCAACGAAAGACGACAGACAACCAAAGCTAAAGGAATCTGCAAAAAAGATTTCTTCAAAAACTTTAAGAACATCATATTGGAAACAGCTCCAAAATCTCTTTAAGTTAAAACCATCAGGGCCCGGTGCCCATCACAATCCCACGCCGCATCCTTTATCTCCGCCAATGTAAACGGAGCAATCAAGGCGCCCGCCTCAAGCTCACTCAACCTGGTAATATGAGCTAAGGCCAAAAACGGTCTATTTTGAGTCGTCTCCAGGAACCGAGCTTCAAAAAAACTGAAGGTGAAATCCTTTAATTGAACAGGATTCGAGACCCACAACCCATTCACATGCAGACCATGGAGCCTATTATTACTCAGATTCGACTATGGAAACACTTGGTATTCTCGTCACCCCTTTCACATAGGCCAAACACTCCAGCTTCACCTCCATCTCTAACTCCGAAAGAGCCCCCTACTAAGTATTTTTTATATATATATTATTTTCTTAATAAAAAGAAAACTAGGTGTATCTATTTCTTAAAAAATAATGTTTCCTTATCAAACTAAAAGGATAAACTCTTTTGCTGCATCAAACTGAAAACCTAATATACAAAGTCAAGCTATGTGTTACTAAACAATCATGTGTGTCGTAAATCTAAGGTTGAAATTACAAATAATTTGTTGCAATTGGAGTTTATAAACCACATGTGTTCTTGAAAACTCTAGAATCTTATGAACTTGGTGTGTGGGGGTTATTGCATGTGAGTTCTACCACTCTATTAACCTTGCTTGTGGTCAGATAAACCTTTATTGTAACTAGTAATATAACATGCCAATTATTATTGTTAAGTTTTGAGATTAAAGTTTGGTGTCCATAACCATATAATGTTGGCCTTTTCTACATTGATGTCTTGAATATTTGGATAAAAATATGTCATGCTTATAAAAAATTGTACTGAATATATCAATAGTAAGACTAGTTGAAATATTCAACTTCTTATACTAATCTATATTACATATTGTGTCTACTTGTTATGTTAAAGTGTATTTTCAAGTCCTGAACAATTTTACTAAAAAGAGCACTCGTCAATGCATGTTAAGCTTTAAGGGAGGGGGGGGGGGGGTTCTTGTTAGTAAAACTGCTAAAATCGAAGCTTGGAATCGTACGGAGACAGGCCAAAGCACAAGAATAATCAGAATTCATACCACATATACCACTATCCTGTAAGATGTGGTCCTATATCCATACTACATCTGATATTTCATACCAACAAATATTGTCGGTTTTACCCACCGAGAACTCCTACTTGTTATTGGATCTCTGAACAGAGTCTTAAGAACATGTCATTAATCCTTAAAAGACCTCACCCGAAAACACTTATATATGTAGCTATCTCATCATCCGCGGTCTGTATTAATTAGTTTAGTTTGTTACATTAAACTGATAAAATCAAACTAGCTCGGTCAAATAGTCTGTCGAAGCGTCTACGCGAACTTAAGATTATATTATTTTATAGTCTCAAAACCATGGCTGAAATAAACTAATCTGAAAATTATAAGATTTATGTCGGACCAGACTAAGTGACTAACGTACAATCATATATCAAAATATATCTATAAGACTAGAACCAAAATCCATATTTCGTATTTTTAATTGTTTTTTTCTCTATATTATTATTATTATTATTATTAAACGGTCAACGAATAAAGCCCGGTTACTAACCAATGGCAAAAGGCAACACCACACACTCACGATAACAAACGGTGCCGGATAGCCCAAGCCCATCATCTCTTGTACGGGGAAAACCCACGACCCGAAGGTCTATTGTGATAAAGCCCGGTTAAGATCAAATTTAAACTTAAGACCTGTAATCTTTAGGGGGTGATTAAGATTCTTTATTTTGGTCTCTTTTTAACTTTTTAACCTTTTAAAAAGTTAAATGATGTTTAAAAGTCCTTATAATATAAGTAAAGAAGTTTGATAAGTTACAATTTTATAACTTATGATTTTTTCCTAAATCAAAAAAATAAGAAAATAAAGAATACCAAACTAAAGCTACTTTACTTGCCACTTATATAATATATTTAAATATTAAGTTATAATACGGCCAAAAAGAAACATAAAAAGTCAAAAGTTTGGCTTTTCAATCATGCGTACAAGGGGTGGGGTGGGGTGGGCTGAGGTGGCAAGGGGCGATGGGCGCTGAACACCATAGTGGGGCTCTGTTGGACCAGGGGCGCCGTTGATTCGGGCGTTCAAACGGCCGGCGTGCTTGGTGGGGTTTTGGTAGGTCCCCCCCAAACGTTCATTTGAACGGCTAGTTTTTTTAAAAAAAAAAAACTAATTATTTTATTTATAAATACTAACTCATTTTATCATTCTATACACAAACAAATACCAAATACTATCAAATTTCAAAACAAAAACCTATCAACTCTCTACCATGAATCATTTCTCAAATTTCACCGGCTCGAGCTCAAACCCGAACCCAAACCAGAACACGAGCTCGAGCTCAAACCCTAACCAAAACCCGAGCACCAACCCAAACCCGTGGGATCCGTCTCAAAGGTGGTGGGCTAGTTTACTCGCAAACAATGACCCTACCAACCCTTACTTTGCCAACCAGAATGTACCCGCAATGCCTCCAAACGATATGTTTTATCGAATGTCAATGCCGTTTATGCCTCCGCCACCCCAAACCCAAACACCCGAAACCCAAGTTGTGGAAAACCAAATTCCCGAAACCCAAGTCGACGAACCCCAAGTTCGTCGCAAGCGAAGCCATAAAAAGAAGGTCGTTGCCGATGAAACACCAACCGAATTGTACGACAGGAAGAAGTGGGAAGACGATGAGGAAGCGGCATTGGCGTAAGCGTGGATTGACTCACCCGAAGACTCGGTGTTAAGTGACGATAAACGCACCACAATTTTTTGGAGAGAAATACGTGGTAAATTTTTTGAGATAATGGGTCGAGGTCGCTACCGCGGGGATGATTCCGTCTCCAACAAATGGAAGGCAATGGTTTTAAAAATGAACCACTTCTCCACAATTCACACTCGCCTTAAGAACAACAAAGGAAGCGGCACGAACGACGCCGACCTTCTTAAGGATATGTTGAAACAATACAATCGCCTTCATGGTAGCGAATTCAGCATGGGGATGTTTGATTTTTTGATGAAATGCATGAGCTCGCCAAAGTGGCATTCGATCCCGACATCTTCACCGCGACCGTCCAAACGGTCAAAAACAACGTCTACTTCGGCCGATCAATCGCCGTCTCAAGCCGCGTCGGATGCTCGTTCTCAGTTTAACTTGAACGAGATTGATCCCGATTTTCAATTTGATGAACCGGATGAGTTGCCACGTCCGATAGGAAGAGAAAGGGCCAAGGCGGCGGCTAGAGGTGGGGGGTCTTCGTCTAGAACGACATCCTTGATGAGTTCCGACGTGAGCGCGCGGTTTGACAACTTGGAGCTTGCACTTAAAGAGTTTCGCAAGGAAAAAAAACACTCGAAAGAGGAACTCAAGATAATACACGAAGAAAGAAAAGCGATGCATGCGGAATACAAAGCCATGCATGAAGAAAGAAAGAAGGCTAAATCGGAACGACAACGAGAGAAGGACTTCAAGCTCCTCGCAAAGGATTTCTCGCATCTAGATTCGGCCACGTGGGCGTTTTTGGAGAAAAAGAAAGAGAGGATAATGGAAAAATACACGAACGAGAACTCGGACGCCGAAAATTAGTTGTATTTTTTTTTCTATTTGTATGTTTTTTTTATGTATTTTAGTTTAATTAAGTTTGATTTTTATTATTTAGTTTGTTTTATATTAACTTTGTTAGTTTTATTACATTAAAAAAGAAAAAAAATTAAGGGGCTTCGAAGCCCCGTCACCATTGAGGGGCATATTTGGAGAGGGGCTTTGAAGCCCCAGTGCACACGTGGCACTGACGTGGCACTGGGGAGGGGCTTCGAAGCCCCTCACCATAGTGACCAGTCTAAGAGCATGCAACATCAAAATGGACCACCGCGAGGCACGGAGGTCTTGTCTTTTAATACCCCATATATTCCCTTAGAAAATTATTTTTAAGACATGACATTTTTACCCATCATGGTCTTTGGTGGTCACGGGTTTTTCATTAGGGGTTTCCTTCTGAGTTTGAATTTCTAAAGTATCAGAATAATAATGTACTATTGAAATTCCGTCTCATAGCTCAAACTTGATAGTTGTGATTAAAATGTCTAATAATAATTTACCATATAATCAAACTTCATTCAAAAAGAAATGGACGAGAGATATTTTAACTTTAGATTATTTATTTTAAAATAGCTATATTTTAGCCATGAGTATGGGCGGTGTGGCATAAACCAAAACCAACTGATTATTTGTTGATTCGGTTTCAATTTCGGGTATTGATTTATGCACGGGTCGGGTTTTGCTATTTTGGTGTTGATAGGTTTTTAAGGTAGTATAGGCTTTAACGAGATTTAACTTGTGATTTGATGATGGGACCTCCACTAATGAAAGAAATAAATGATGCATTATGTACCAAGTAAAGGTCCTAACACACAAGTTGACTTGAATACGAGTTGACTTGTCGGCAGCCACTTGGTTAATAGACGTGTGACGAACTTTTGGCCCTTTGGGTCATATCATTAAAATTAATATAATTTTACACTTTGGAATTAAGAAATATGCACAACAATAATCATATAAATAATGTGTATCGTTTTAACTTATATTATAAGCTTACACTTATAGAATCTTTAGTTTTGTTTCTTTTGGAATTATTACGTTATGGACTTAGAATATACGATGCCTTTTGTTAGAAAATAGCGGTAGTCACCAAAATAACGATTGATTAAGTGGAAAAACCATAATAAACATAAGAAAATTTTGGGTTGTAAATGTTTCATGAAAACAAGAGTATCAGAATGTGACACATGGCTTAAATGTATGGGTGTGAGAGTAATTCTTATAACGGGACTCACAGACGGACCAATAATTTGCTGGCACATGACATTTTTTCAGAGGAAATGTCTACATAGACATCTTGTGAGGGGACATGTTTAAGCCTTAGACGCTAACGATGTGTTCCCGAGTTGACTTAAAAGAGAGAAAGGAAAAGAAAGTGTATGTTCTTCCTTTCCTTTCTTTTCTCTCCCTTTTCCTTTCTCCCCAACTTTCTTTCCTTCTTATTCTTTCCAATTTGGAAAGAAACCAAACATCGCCATTTTACTCTTTATTTCTCTACTTTTTCTTTTCCTTTCTTTCTTTTAATGAAACTCTGGAACACAAATATTCTTCATTCATTTCCTTTCTTTTCCCTTCTTAAATGAAATTTGGAACACAAACATCTCATTCTTTTCATCCATTTCTTTTCCTTTCCCCTGTTAAGTAAAACTCGGGAACACAGCGAAGGTAGCGCCTAGGCTGAGTCGTTTCCCCTCGCTATCGTTTGCGTAGCTGTTTCCTCTTAAAAATGCCATGTGTCAGGAAAAAAAGTGTATGTCTGTAGGCCCGGGTTTGATCCATGTTATGCCAATCTTATTTAATTATTTTATTTGCTTCATATATTATAACCTTGGATGCCAGACACTTGCTTAAAACATCATCATCATCATCATCATCGTACTCAGTATATCCCACCAATAGCAATGCTATGGTAGGGTCTGAGGAGGGTAAGATGTAGACAGCCTTACCTCTATCCCATAGGGATAGAGAGGCTGCTTCCGGTGAGACCCCCGGCTCGATAGTAGTTTTGCATCAAGCCTTGGACATAAGACACATAGCACTCAATCATCGGGACACCGGCTGATCGGTGCATGTGCCCTTGTCTTTCGGCTATCAACGCCACCACATGATGCCTGATTAACCTTCCGCCACTTTTAACGTTATTTTCACGAGATTAGTAAAATAACGTCAAAATTAGTGCAATTTTACTTTTGCCCACCCGAGGGTTCACACATATATACATTATATGCGCGCACCGCAAGCAGGGCGTACTTGCTTAAAACATATTACGTGAATTTGCGAGTTTCGTTTTAGCACATTTCATTAGCAAATAATAATAATAAAAACAACTTCAAGCCAAAACACAAACCTCAAATTATGTTTTCAATTAAGTCTGCTAGACAAATAATAAAGTCAATGTAACTACTTTAACAACCCCTCTACAAAAATTAACAATTCTCTGACAGAGTCTAAACACTAGTGTTTGTCTAATTTGTGTTATAGAAAAAGAGAGAATTGGGTGACACAAATTAAAACATAAATGAGTGTTTCCTATATATGAAAACAACTAGATGATCATTGTTTAGTGTAATTTGTATTCATAAGTAATATCCAAGTGTTTCTAACTTATTTTAATTAGCTTGGTTGTAATATAATTTTTTTGACTAGTTTTGTTTTTTAATACATTCTATTTTTGATCTTAGCGACAACAATTCTTGAATCTGCCATCCGACTCACTTAAGGGTAAATGAGACGCAAAAACACATTTATATAGTCATTTAAGAATTTTTTACCAAATGGGTATAGTTGGAAAAAATATTTACCAATTTGATATAGTTTGAAAACTATTTACCAAATTGAGTATTTTTCTTAGAAATTGTTTGTTTCTCCATATTCTATTTGGATAAACCCAATTTCGTAAAAGTAAATTATTATATTGCTACTAATTCTATAGATCCACGCTCTCAAATCTGGTTACCATTCGTAATGCCAAATCACACCTTACAGAGTTACAGGTACTTGAAACACTATCATACAAGCAAGTTGAGCATGGATATGATATTTACAGTATGCCTTATTAAGGGTTACTAACTTACCATACATGTATACACTCTATAATATTTAAATGTCACTAATTTAAAATGGCATTTAAATATCAAAGACGATAGTTTCCCCTTTTAGTATGTTTCGCGATCACAATAAACAAAAGTCAATGTCAATCATTATCTAGTGTTGGTTTGTACTTGAAAGAACCCGTGTTCTTACACGAACAACTATATGTGGCTTGATACACAAGGTATATTGGCTAATATAAATTTTTTGTGTATTGTTTGTTTTGTAGTTTTCGTAATTTTAATATAACTTGTAACTATATTAACAATATATGATAATTGTGTTGTTAATTACATTTTGATTAATGTTTTATAATTTGTATCATTCCTTATGTAATACACGAGACTCAAATTAGCTTATTAGGTATACTCAAGTTTAATTACACTTACTCTATAAAGATATACTTTTCATTTGTTTTTATGTTTCTTCTTTTTGAAAGAAAAATGTTATGTTACGTGGCTAACTCAAAACGGTTTTTAATTTTCAATTTTTATTTTTGGTATTTAAAATGTTTTTATCTTATAAATAACACCAAATACAAATGAAAACACTTATTGTTAATTACTATATCTTTCTTGTTGTTCGTTAATATCTTTATGCACATGGGATTAGTGGATTAAAGATCCTCTATTGTTAATGTAATTTCTTTTGTTAACGTTAGGGCGTGTGACTTACTGATAACTTTTATTCCCACTTTGAAACAATCTAAGAAAATCACGACACGTCACAAATACGAATGAAAACATTGATTGTTTATTACTCTTTCTTTTTATTGTAATTCGTTAATAAAATCCGTAAGGTTGTATGCAATTGGGAGGAGTATACTAAGATTTCTTTCTTATTGGCGAAGTTTGTGTTGTTTTAGGTTTGATTAGCCTTTCCTAGTCGAGTCTCTTGACACGGTTGCGACGAAATCCTGTAAATTATTTGGGAAAACCTTTCTATATATACTATAAATAGATTATAGCGAGTAAAATTTATAAATATTATATAGTTAATTTATATATTTGATATCTAATATAACTTAAGGATTTCTAATAGTAATAACGATGATTATAATAAACTCGCTTTTATTCCCGTATTACGAGATTGTTTTACATTATTCGTTTATAATATGTATATGTATTTTTGGATTTTTTTAATTTTATTTATTGTAAGGAAGTTAATAAAGTATTAATGTAATTAGGATTTCATGATTAAATGGTTTTATAAATAAATGAGATGTCATAACCCGTTTTAAAAGTTATATGAGTTTGGTGAAACCCATGATCCGCTTATTTATTTTACTATGAAAATTGTTTCTTAATTATAAATATTTTTTAAAATATGATATTAATTTTTGGTATATCTCTATTTTATAGGAATTTTCACATCAAATATTTGGTGAGATTAACTTTTATTTTAATGAGATGTTATAACATGTTTAAGACTATATGAATTTGGTGAGACCCATACCCGTGAATTCGAGTCACATACATGAAAAACCTTTATTTACAAATAAAACAATCTGATAGCTTTGGAGAATTTAGAGAGATTTCGTTTATATATATTTAAGTTTAAGATATAGAAATCAAACCTCCTAATAAAATTAAAATTTAAGTAGAAAATCATGACAAATAAGTACTTTTTTTTGGAATGGGCACCACACTAACAAATTCTACTCTTAAATATACACCTTTGGCCATTGTAAAACTCGAACACTAAATGTAACCCAACTTTGACAAATTTGATTTAGAAACTAACATGATTTGTAAGACTTCAAATTTTTATTTGTTTCTAGCATGATTTGAACCATGACATTGTTATTATCGAATTTTTGATGTCCCGGTCCCAAAAAATAGCAATAATTCTCATATGCTTGAAATGTAAGCTACAATTTTTTTATTTGTTGAGTCCACCACCAAGTTTCGTCTTAGTTAATCTCGAATTAAAACCGAGCTGGTTCAGTTTGGTTTTGAAAGAAAATTGAAAACTTGAGTTTGAGCACAACTCAGTTTCACGAACGCCAATAGTTTAAGTTACCATATAATAGTTTAAAAAACTTATGCAAAATAAGTTCAACATAATACATAATAAATTCAAATTAAGTTCAACCGAATATAAAATAAGTTGAAATAAACTTTAAGTCATTACATAAATAATCAAATCAAGTTCAACCGATTATAATGATATATCCAAAGGGGTCAATCATGTGAAAAATTAAGTTATAATGAGAAGTGCGAGCAAAAAGATATAAACCATTGATCATGTGTAATCAATGAATTATAATAATAATGACACACTTGTAATTAACAAAAGATTAATGTACCAATATTTTAGTGAAAAATGGTAGTTTGGTATTTTATGTGTAGTCTTTTTGAAGTTAAACATGACTTATCAATAACTTTTATTTAGTAAATACACTTGTCTCGGGCTTGACCCATTTACAAACCGAGCTAATTTAAACGAGCATTTTACAAGTTTTTTTTTCAAGTAAGCTTCGTGTAACATCCCGAAATTTTTAAGTAATATTTAATATATTATTTTGTCGGGTGAAATAAACGAGTTAGTGGAACGATAATAATAATAGCAAAATATGAAGACTTAGTAGGATAATTAGATGGGTTTGGATATGGACCAAAAGGAAATATGGGCCTTCGGTCCATGGGCTTGAGGGAGTATAAATACCCCCTTAAACCCCAATCCTTTCCATTCCATCCATTTATCCATATCTCTACACACACCCAAAACACACACACCACATACACCGCCGGCGGCCGAGGAGAGGAACGAATAAGATCCGAGAGAGGGTGAGCGATTAGTTGTGATTAAACAAGTTAAACGAGATCCAAACAAGCTCAAAAATGTATGATTCTTGATCTTTGAAGTTTAAAGATCCAAGCTTTATAGTGTATAAACGACCGAAAACGGTTGGGGAACGTAGTGGGTGATGTTGAACCATAGCAAGGGTGTTAAAATCGCTCGAAATGCCGATCAGAAACTAAAACAGCGGCTGTCTGGGCAACTTCGCCTTCATCTGGGCAACTTCGCCTTCAAAGCGACGAACTTCGCCTGCAAGCTAAGTTCGCCTGATGAACTTCGCCTGCAAGCTAAGTTCGCCTGATGGCAACTTCGCTGTAAAGTTAAGTTCGCCTAACTGGTAACTTCGCCTGAGGCCAAGTTCGCCTGATGACAACTTCGCCTGAAGCCAAGTTCGCCTGATGGAAACTTCGCTGTAAAGCTAAGTTCGCCTAACTGGTAACTTCGCCTGAGGTCAAGTTCGCCTAATTGATAACTTTGCTTACGGCCAAGTTCGCCTAACTGATAACTTCGACTAAAGCTAAGTTCGCCTAATGACAACTTCGCCTAAAGCTAAGTTCGCCTGATGACAACTTCGCCTAAAGCTAAGTTCGCCTGATGATAACTTCGCCTAAAGCTAAGTTCGCCTAAGGTTAACTTCGCCTAAAGTCAAGTTCGATTAGAAAATAAATTAAAAATCTAATGAAAAATGTGTTAAGACGGTTAATGGAAATAAAATTTTTCCAAGCTGACCTGGCAGCTCGACCCCAGCCAGGGGCTCTGCCCCTTGGACCCTGCTAGGGGCTGCCGCCCCTAGACCCCGCTGCCAGGGGCGCTGCCCCCGGACCCCCGTTCGTGGTGGGTAGTAATTAAGATTATAAAGATGTTATAAGTAGTGATAGTTAAATTGATATGTATACTTGTTATACAGTCAGCCGTGCACAACTGAAGAAAGGGATTACGATCAACGGAGAACGTAACCGTGTTCAGGTGAGTTTCTAGCCCCATTTATGTGTTACGTTTTCGGGGCTGTGTGCATACTCAATATGTTTGTTAATACACTTATCCTAAGAGATAAGTGTATGCCTTATATGGATAATGTGAAATATATGAATGATTGCTTGATGGTTCGTGAACGATCTTCGGATATTGCATGTATCGTCAAGGGAAGTGACTAGCTCCTTACATGGATATTAAATAATTAAGTATAGTGTTCCTTTTATGGAAGGTATAGTGTTCCTTTTCTGGAAGGTATAGTGTTCCTTTTATGGATAGTAAAGTGTTCCTTCTATGGATAGTATAGTGTTCCTCCTATGGAAATTATATATGGTAGGGTAATGGTAATGGTTCTTTTAATAAATATTACGTGACGATCCTCCTATGGATATTTATACAAGGTTAAGGTAGTAATATGTGTCTTCGGATACGGGAAGTAATATATGGGAATAAATTGTATGATACCTGATTAACTAGAACTCACTCAGCGTAGCTGACTTTTAGTATGCACGCAGGTGAGCCGATTACAGAGCTAGTAATAGGATGACGCATGGCATGGATTGAACGGCTGGCATCTGAAGAAAGAAGTAAATATGTTTTGAATATAAAGTTTTATGTTATGGTATCAAAGAAAAGATTTAATGTTTTGTAACAAATGATTGATGTTTTATATTCCGCGAAAAGTTTTAATAAACTCTGATTTGAAGGACTGTGTTTATGAGTAAATCCGACGCTAAAGTAGGGCTACCGAGTTCGGGGCCTTACACTTCGAGCCACTTGACCGTTTTTTAAGAATCCTACTTATGCCTGTCTGTCATACAAAATTAACAAGTCATCATATTATTACATCATATGAATACATTGTGTAATGCTATTATATTAATTCAATGCAACCTGCATTACTCTCAACAAAGTCTCATGAATTTTATGACTTTTACCAACAATTACATATGTCATCTTTCTTTATTGCATTTCTCTTGGCATTTTAAAAACCAACTTTGAATCATTTCAACAACACAGCTTGGGTTTCGATCCAAATTTGTTCTCGGACAGTTCGATCTTGTGGCCTAAAGGTGTGTTCATATCTTCGAATTTATAGAAATTATTATCAATTTTGCGTCGGTTTTAATTTCGATTTTAAGGATTTTTTTATCAAAAGTTAAAAACATTTTATTAAAATGAAAAAATAGCTGATTTTAATATGATTTTTCTTGTTCTTCTCTGCTTGATTTTTCATTTTCTTTCTTTCTTTTTTTTTTTGGGTTAAATATATGCATAAAGATATTAATTTTTGTATTTATTTTCTTTCTCTCTTTCTTTCTTTCTTTTTATTTAATTTTTGTATTTATTTCTATATCTAATGAATGATTTTTGTCTTTGCAGGTGCTAGCAACTTCAGGTATATATCAATTCATTCTCCCTCTTGTATTTTTACAAAGTTATTTATTTTTGTGTTAAGAGTTTACTTTTGCTATTTGTGGTTAGATATATATATATTTTAGTTTCTAAAAATCATAAAAAGTTCATGAAATTGTTTGGTTTCTTTTTGAAAAATCGCTCTTTCTTCAAACACTTTGCACAACAAGTTGAATATGCTATTTCAGATGGCGACTTCAATTATATATATATATATATATATATATATATATATATTTCCAGTTTTCAATAATAATGTAATTAAGAGTTTTCAAAATCTGAATATATAATTTTGCTTAAAGTTTTGTCTATATTTTCATTTAAGTTTTATAAAATAAGTTATATTCTTAGTAAAGTATATTTTGAAAATTAAAAGCCATATGTTATTGAAGAAAAATATATCATGTGATAATGAAAGTCGTACAAAAGAAACATGACTAAACTGAAGTCATTATTTAAAACGTGAATTCAAATTTTTATTTATTATTTTTTAATTTCAATCTCATGTGCAAAGTTGTTTGAAAAACACCTATTAAAAATAATAAAAATATGTATTAAGGATCTTCTTCCGCGATTTACTTATAAGCATGGTTATAAAAATTCTGACTAGATGCTAATTAATTTTGATAAATATTGAAAAATGCCTATTAATATAATAAAAACATGTATTATGAATCTTCTGCGATTTACTTATAAACAAGGTTATAAATTTTTTGACTAGACGTCAAATATTTTCGATAGATCATTAGTCCTTATTACACCGTCCGACTAACGACTATCGATTAATATATAATTGTTTATAAATCGATCCTTGTCATTATATGGAGGATGACAGCCAATGCCTTAGGTTTATTTGCATGTTTTGCACCCTATATCTAGTCACTTGTCCTCTATTAGATATCGACTAACTTTACATGCTAATGTAGTATGATGATGTTGATGCCTAACATAAAAAAATAATAATGGTATATGTGTTTTTAGTAGAACTTTATTTATTTATTTATTTATTTACTTTTAATATTATCATTTTTTATATAATCAATGCATAATAGGTTGATTATAGTTGATTATAAGTGATTGATAGATCGATAGTACATTTAATAGTTATTATTTAGAAAATAATTGAAGTTAACTTTTAAGACATACATTTTTTTTATAATCCCTAACTAACGATCGGCTCATGTTTGAGGATGATGAATTACTTCGTGTCGACCTGTTGTAAATGAAATTAGTTTTACTGGTAGGTAATAAGTTAGATTAATTATTTTTATTAATAACTGTTATGTTGATTTAATTAATGATTACTTATTCTAATATTATAATCTTAGTTAATGTAATATTTTTTCTAATGAAGTATTATTTTCATAATTAATGATAATATGTCATAAAAACAGGTAAATAAAACAATTTAAAGCACATTAAAGTATACATGTTAATCTTTTCTTACATGTTTAATAAATGGTTGAAATATATTGGGTTCAAATATACTAAATGGTTTTCTAGCTCCAGAGGCTGTGAAATTTTTGAGTAGGGTTCAGCGCG
The DNA here is from genome assembly GCF_021521415.1 of Bidens hawaiensis. NCBI lineage: Eukaryota > Viridiplantae > Streptophyta > Magnoliopsida > Asterales > Asteraceae > Bidens > Bidens hawaiensis. Next base: position 155,342 of record NW_027495064.1, on the reverse strand, counting down.
TCGTACACGGAACCTCTTCAGCTTCTAGGTCCCAAAGCTTCGTTTTTAGCAGGATTGACTTTGCTGTTCAAAAGGGGGTTGCGGCGCAATTTGTTGCCCGTTTGCCTGCCACTTTATTGTAATCGTTTTATAGTAAATTATATAAAATTGGGGAAACAAAAAATTAAATAATTATATTATTTTATAATATGTTGCTTGTAGTATGCTCATCCTTATCCCTTTTAAATTGATAATTGCAGCTGTTTTCACTTTTCAGTATTTAACAATTATTATTATTATTATTATTATTATTATTATTATTATTTTGTTGGTATTTATTAGATTATCTAAATAAGCAAATTATGTACGATAATACGTTACTAAATATAATTTTCCTTTTAGCCAGTTTATATCTTTTACTCAAAAATTGTTTATAATATAAATATATAAATACAAATTAAATGGCAAGACAATTAATAGTATGTTTAATTTTATTTTTACTTTTATGGCATTTATAAATCATACAACTTATATCTCATAAAAAAAGAAAACTATTAATATATTGGAAGTTTTTTTTCTTACCTATTAATTTAAAAATTAAGACATATTAATAACTTAATTAATATACTATTATTATTAGTTTATAATAATTTATAACTTTGGAAATATACGTTTCTTTCTAAACTACACTGTTCACATTTATCCTTTTATGGAATGTACTTCCTAATGAATAAAGAATATTTGTTTCATTCAAGATTTGTGATTCTTGTGTACTTATTTTCAAAACTCCAAAATTACACATTGCATCCTTCACTCACAAAAGTTGAATATTCTAACACGTTATTTCGTTATTTTTCTTTACTATTTGAAAAAAAGAATTATTAGGTAAGTTCGGGTATGAATTAAAGTTATATTAATAGTTATAATTTAAGATTAAGAAATACGAAATGATACAAGGAAAAAAAATAATTCGAATATAATCAATAATAAAAGTTTATAACTACTTTCAAAACGCTACAACTATACTTTGTTTTGGACGTATCGTGCCCTCATCCAAAATATACGTTGTCGTTTTCCGAAAATATATGAAGTCATTTAAATACAAATACGTCACGGTATGTTGTAGCACGTGACACTTCCTAACATAAATCAGCGTCGTTTGTAACCAAATCTTTATCCAGTCCAATGAGGACAACCGTTTTCATATTGAAAGCCCACGTGTTGCTAGTTTTATTTCACGTTGACATTCCCCGTTTTAAAAAACACAAAACAAGACATTGTCAACTCACGTTATTAGACCATTATTTTGTTAAGTGTTTTTCGCTCTCTATGCTAATACATTGAACCTCACATTTGCTTTCTTGAAAACAAAAAAAATGTTTGACGATTCTTTATGCATTGAATTAAGTTATGTTAGGTAGGTAACCAATACACTCTTTCATACCAATGACAGATTCATAACCTTTTACTTAAAAAAGTAAAATAAAGCTATAAAGGTACGTAAACATAATTTCTTTCTATACACTCATTCTAATTCTTAACAATTTTCTTTTACCTTCGTAAGAAACTTAACTTAAATGTGAATGAATGTGAACACAATTACATGTGTCGCTATTAATAAACCATTATAAATTTCAGATGCGTGTTCCTTAAGAGTGTAATGTGTATAGAAATAGCAAGATTCCCACTTTCCCAGGGACTAGAAATGACTAACTATCATTTTTAATAGAAAGATTCAACAGAAATAAATGATAAATAATATTAATTACTATTAAATTAAGAAAAAAAAGTTGAATTTAATAATTTAATAATAATGAATCACAATAATATTGTGTTTCATGTGACCTATATTCAATTCCTCATGACTTTCTGCACTCATCATTTATTTTCGGTATCAACGGTACTGGGTGATAAGATTAACTAGATGAGTACGGCCGTCTCCGAGAATCGTGAAAAATTTTTGGGTTAACGAAAAACTTTTGGGTCTTAAATATATTGAGTAGTTTGGTTTAAACATTAAAAACAATATATAACCTAAAATAAAGACTCTGGTCTTTTTGGTGTCGGGCCCGGGTCTGTCGAGGCGTCGACCATCAGACCATGTCTCATAACCGGCCTTGTAGACTAGTTTACGGGTTTTATCTCATCGTAATATTGTGTTTTCGGGCAAGTGTTCCTGGATTGAAAGACGAGTATGTACTGATGCGAATTTAGTCAGTAGTCCGTTTAGACATGAATTAAGCCAGTAGCTGGGTTGGACAGTTCAAAAGATATAATAATAATAATAATAATAATAATAATAAGTAGGAGTTGGAGATGAAGAAAGGTTTACCCTTTCCCCGCCAGCTGTTTCGTTCCAGCAGCAACTCTACTGTGTGTCTGTGTGTGACATATATTTTTAGAGAGAGAATCTAGAGAGAGAAACATCTCCCGCTCTCAATAATAATAATAATAATAATAATAATAATAATAATAATAATAATAATAATAATAATAATAATAATAATAATAATAATAATAATAATAATAATTCTGCATTCTCATAAACCCTAATTTACTCATTTTCATTTACTTCCGATTCGGTTTATGTTCGATTTGATTTTAGGCATCTGGATCGCACCGAATCCGAATCTGTTACAGGTAAGTTGTAATTGACTGAATGTGAATGGATTAGAATAATATAATACTATGCATTGTGTTTGAATTGTAGCTGTGGTATTGAATTGTGTGATGCTTGAGTTTGAGTTTGATCGTGTGATTGTGGATTTGAATTTTGTGTAGAGTTTGCGATTGGTTCGGAATGACGGCTGGTGTGGAGGTTGTGTGTGGTGAGGTGGCTCGGAAGGTTGAAATTGAGGTGAATTCCAGTGATTTGAGTGGTGGCTGTTCGGTTGATTGTGATGTCGGTGGTGGTAATGGTGGTGATTTGAGTGGCGGCGGTGGTGGCGGTACGGTTGATTGTGGTGTCGGTAGCGGCGGTGGTTTGGAGTGTGTGGTTGTGAATGATGGTGTTGAGGTGAGTGATGGTGGTACAGGGGATGTTAGTGTTGAGGAAGTTGACCGATTTAAGGAGGAGGAATTAGGTTTAGGAAAAGAGGAGGTGGTTGTTGATCCGTTGGTGTTGGAGAGTGATGTGAATATCGAGAATGGATCGGTTGTTGAATCTCCTGTGGTGCTGGTGAGTAATGGTGTTGATGTGGATGTGAATGGTCATGTTGAGAAGATCTCGGGGGAACATGATGTGGAAGTTGAGAGTACTGAAGAAGTGGACGGGCTTACTGAGTCGACTCAGGACACTGTAGCTAGCTCTGAAGTGACAGTTTCTGAGTTAGAGGCTGCTGTTAATGTTGTTGAAGTTGACGAATTTAAGAGAAGAAGAAAACGAGGGGGTAGTTGTTGATGCGTTGGTGTCGGAGATGGAAGTTAATGGTGTGAATGGCGACGTGAATGGATCTGTTGTTGAACTTCCTGTGGTTCCGGTGACTAATGGTGTGAATGTGGATGTAAATGGTCATCTTGAGAAGATCTCAGGGGAACAAGAGGCAGATGTTAAGAGCTGCAAAGAAGTGGACGGGCTTACCGAGTCAACTCAGAACACTGTAGAAAACTCTCAAGAGACAGTTTCTGGGTTGAAGGCTGCTAAGGTTGATGAAGTTGACCAATTTAAGAAGGAAGAATTAGGTTTAGAATACGAGGGGATAGCGGTTGATACATTGGTGTCAGAGAGTAATGGTATCGCTCATGAGTCTACAAAAGAGAGTGTTACTGAGGTGAAAGCTGCTAAAGATGATGTGAATCTTGTCAATGGATCCACTTTTGACCTTCCTGTGGTCCTGGTGACGGATGCCGTTGATGTGAATGTAGATGGTCATCTTGACAAGATCTCAGGGGAACAAGATGCAGATTTAAAGAGCAGTGAAGAAGTGGACAGGCTTACCGAGTCAACTCAGAAGACCATAGAAAGCTCTGAAGTGACAGTTTCTGAGTTAGAGGCTGTTATTAAGCTGTCTGATGTGACAGTTAGTGCTGCAGATTATAATGTGATGGTTAATGATGGGCCAGAGTCTATTATCAAACTTGTGACAATTCAGAATGTCAAGCAACTGTTGATGACTCTGGTAAGACATCTGAAGATCTGCAATTTCAAGTAAAAGATGATGGATCAGAATCATCTGGAAGTCTAATTGAGGGACCGAAAGGTCAAGCAACAGTTGATGTGTCTGGTAAGCCATCTGAAGATTTGGGAAGTCAAGTTGCAGCTGATGAGCCAGAGTCTTGTGAAAGCCCAATCAAGGAACAAGAATGTATGGTGTCGGTTGATGGATCATATTCCATTGCCTGTTTAGTTGACAACCAAGAATGTCCTGTATCAGTTGATGAGCCAGAATCTGATACAATTGTCATGGAGCTAGATGAAAAGTTAGAAGAGCATCAGAAGCTGTTAGTTATTACCTCAGAGGTCAATGTAGAAGTTGAACCAGATCATGTCTGCAACATGATCCAAACTGAGAACCAGAAAGCTGAAGGCACAGAAATTCGATCAGGCCTAGAATTAGAAGAGAATCAAGATTCTGGACTTGTGCTGACTGAGGAAGTGGATGCTCTGGCCAATGGGCAAGTTGATCAGTTTGATAGGATCTTGGATGTGAAGGAGCAGGCCAAAGTAGAAGATGAGATTCACGAATCTCAAACAGTGGTTATAGACAATGTTCAAGATGAGTTGAACTTGGAGGATAACACATCAGAATCTGCCAATGTGGCTGAAGTATCATTGGAAGCCGAAATCAACATTGAGGCTGTCATTCATGAGAACATGTCTTCACAATATGGAGCCAGTAATTGCATTGATAAGCCTCAAGAAAGCTTGCAACTGGAGGCAAGTGCTGAAAATGTTGAAACTACCAGCGAGTTGCTAGTTGAGAAGAACGATGATCCACTTTCTAATCCCGATGTCTTGACAGTGGCTGAGCAGAAGATTGAAATTGTATCTCATGTGGATACAGAGATCAAATCCACCGAAGGTACAGATTGCGGATCTGGGATTGAAAATGTTGATGCCTCTGATGATAATGATGAGAACGAAACTGAAGTTAAGGATTGTGAAACACCGGTCGAAAATGTTGTTGTATTTGATAATGAAGAAAAAGGAACTGAAGTTAAGGATGCTTCAGTTGGAGATCACTCCACATTAACTTTCTCTGATACAATTGTTAACCATGGAGTTGTGATTGAATTCGGCTCAATTGGGCGTCACGAGTCAAAACCTAGTATACAGAACAAAGAAGTGGAAAACATGTTTGTCATTCAAAGTGATAAGATTTCCAACTCTTCTATAGAGGGTGAAGTAGTAAATGATGCAATTGATGCACAGAATGATGAAATTGAGGTTTTAGAATATAACTTCTTGGTAAAGATTCCTAGGTTTGAGGATGAAAACTTAAGGGAGCAGATTAGAAGTGCGCACGCGCTAGTTGTGGAGAAGACGCGCCTTCGCTATTCAATCCGATTTGTGGGTCAAGAAAAAAGGGTGAGAAAAGATATCCAGAAGTAATTTTTTACACATTTTGTTATAAATCATAATTCATAAGTATGATGAATGCTATTTTCTTGATGTTTTCTTCTACAGGAAAGGTTAAAAGTCTATAACCAGGAATTCGAGGCTGCAAAACAGAAGGAGATTGCAGCAAGACGGGTAGTTAAAGCAAAGAGACAGGAAATAGAAGCTGTCCAGGCTGTCATTAACAGATGGAAGAATGCAATGTCTGTGGAAGATATTGATTCAAGGGTATGATTCACTTCTTTTGATCATAAAAATTGCTACTTTTTATATAGTAGAGCTTTGAATGTATGTTCTTAAAGCAGATATATGGCGTGGAGTATATGATACAACATGAAACAATTCAACTAAAAGATGAAAAAGAGTTCATCCGTGAGATCAGACAGCTGAAGTCTCTTAGAGATCAACTAGCCTCAAATATGGGAACACCAGAGGAAATTCGACATGCTATAGACACGAAAGATTATAATGAGAAGCGCTTGAAGGTTCAATAATCAGTATTCATATAAACATTTTTGTTTTGGTTAGATTTTCAATTGATATGAATATTATTATACACAGGTTTTAAGAAAGGAATTGGAGGACTTAAAGGCCGAGGTTTCAAAGGTTGTAGCGGTTCTAACAAAAATTGTGAAAAAATATGAGGAGTTAAGTAGAGAGGAAAGGGAATTGCAATGTCGGTTCAAAGCTGCGGATGAATTTCGCCAAAAAGCGTATGCTCATTTGAATAGTTTGAGGAAGCTATCATATGACAAGGTTTGTTGTGACTTTTCATACTACATAAATCGGTAGTCAACAAGAACATGTTTTGACTCTGTTGCCATGTGGTTTTTACATTTTGAATAATCATATTATCTGTGTCTTAAAATTCCGTAATGTTTTATTTTTACATTTGAATAATCACATTATCTGTGTCTTAAAATTCTGTAATGTTTTATTTTTTTTGGAGTTTTATTAATATAGCTACTATAAGTTGACATTCTAATATGGTAAATTAGTAAACATGATTAAATACGCGTACGTTATAAAAGTAATGCATGTTATCTTATTCAAACATGTATTTAATTATTTGACCATATAACCGATCCATAGATGATATGCATTTATGAATAATCTCTATTAGTTACTGTTTAATTTACAAATAAACGGTTAGGATCACCAAAATTAGACACTATAAAAGGAAAACAGAGTATAAAGACATACATGTATGTGATTGCAATAATTTGGTTCATCATCTAACGATGAAAATGAGGACTGTAACTTTGTATTAACCCTACTATTTCAAATTTGTGAACCATAATAGCAAAATTAATATTATTATAGGAAATATCTCTTTTGCCATCGGTTATATACTTGTTTGATATGATTAATAGTTCCTTATGAAGTATATTACTATTACGGGTTTGGATCAAATACAAATGAAATTAACGTGCTAAACGTGAGAATCAAGTAGAGTAATTATATATACAAGTAGAGTAATTATGTAATTACTCTATGATGTAATTACATAATTACTCTACTTGTAAATATAATTATACTACTTGATTCTCACGTTTAGTACGTTAATTTCATTTGTACGTTAACCTTCCCCTTACTATTAATGATACGAAATTATTAATTGATTTTCCTTGAATTTGCATATCCTTAGAAATTTTGATTACACTTATACCTTAGATGATGTTGCAAGTCAGTTACGTGGCATGGACCTGTAAAAACCGTTAAAACGAATACCTCATGCCATATATACCTGTTGTCAAAAGGGGTGAATTTAGAAATCGATTCTTATTCCTGTTTGCAAATGTGTATTTTCTTAAATGATGATTATGATACATATTTTAGTTTTTTTACCGAGTATGTTTGTTTGTTTGTTTGTCTGTCTGTCTGTCTGTTTGTTATATATTTTTATTTTTTAAAACTTGCAATCAGAAGTGACAATAGTATAAATGCCGCTCACACGCACACACAACCAACAATATGATTACTCGTTATACATTTAATGAACCATAATAGATTTTGTCGTATGATGATTATGAGCACGTGCGATCTCCCTTGAGTGCAGTACATTTTGAAATTCTTATAAAATGCGTATAATTATGATATTAAATGATGCCCATTTACACGTGCAGAACACAAATTTCCGCCAGTTCAAGGGGGTCTTAACAACAGCAAGGACTTATCTGTCACAAGGAGACCAAGACGCGCTTCATCGTTTATGCGCAAATCAGGTTATTTAATAAATTCTTTTGTTTTGTCATACGTAAGCATACATTTAATATTTGGATTAACACGTGAATCGTTGTAGGTGGAGACATTTATGGAACAATGGAACAACAATGATGAGTTCAGGCAGGAATACATCAGGAGGTGCAATTGTATAGCTAGCAGGAAACAAAAGGCGTTGGATGGGGCCCCACCTGTTTCTGTTGACGTGGCACCCATGCTTCCCAGTAATGTGATTGAACATGTTAATATGAGCCCGGTTTCTCTTCCAGCTGAAGTTAAACACGTGGCGGTTGTCTTACCTGTTGAACAAGAAAATGATGTTTCAGTTTTACCTACCGAAAATAAGAACGTGTATAATAATGAGAATGCATATAATAATGAAACCCGTAAGCCTGTTGAGAACAAATCTGGCCCAAAGAAGCAGGAATTGAAAAACAAAAGTGTCATAAAACCGACGAACTTGGGAAGTGCTGACGTCGCAAAAGAGGAGGCTGAGGTGACAGAGAATGTCCCGACAAAAGAGGAGATCGAGTTGGCTCGAAAGGCAGAGGAGTTGAAAAAAGAAGAGGCTGCAAAACTGAAAGAGCAACGCCGCATGGAGGAAAAGGCCAAGGCAGCTGAGGCACTCGAGAGGAAGAAACGAAATGCTGAGAAGGCACAACTTCGGGCTGAGCTGCGTGCCCGCAAGGAAGCTGAGCATAAAGAGAAGGTAGCTTTAATTATTTATGTTTTCTTTCTATTGGCATTTTGTTTATTTACGATGTTACTCGGTATACCTAAATTGCATTTTAGTAGTTGGTCATGCACTCATTTATGACTTATAGGTCAAGTGTAATAATATCTACCGCGTCATTATAGGATTAATAATGTCTTCAGAGTTTGTTTGGTTTCATTATGTCACTCTATGACTGTTTTTATAACGACAAAACTTTTAAAGTTGAGTGGTTATATGACGACAAAATACAGATCTCTTAAAACAAGATTTCGTCATGTATTTTGGGAACACCGTCTTTATCAAATTACACCTTGTTACATGTAAACAGAATTTCCATAAATAAACAGACAAAATAAACAAAAGAGTTGTTTTTTATCTTTGGGTGGGGGGTGGGAGTGGGGTAGGGAAATAGAAAACTAAATGGGTTGATGATGGTCATGATCCATCTATTTGATTAGCTGGCTCATTGGTCAGATCATGATCTAGTTGTGTTAAGGGCGTGTGTCAGTATTAAAATTAGTAGTGACTTGATGCACATACTCCTTGAAACTTATAATTTTAAGACTACATATAATCTAAAAAGGTGCACTTTTAAGGACTTTAGTAGCTAAATTGTAAAAATAAACCGTACATTTACGCTAATGTTTTTAGAATAAAAAATAGGGCTGGCCTAAACGAGTCACAAAACTCCACAATTTTCGATCCGTTTTCTTTTGCGCTGTTTTTTTTTTCCAAAAAAATTTGTTGAGTTTTGTCTGTATAAAGATAGAATACAGCCCAGATCACATAGATTGGTATGAATGTAAAGATGCAGTTTTTTCAGTCAGTATAGCCTCTTTTGGAATATTTATAGCATTCTTTTTATATAAACCTGTTTATTCATCTTTTCAAATTTAGACTTAATTAATTCATTTATTAAATGGGTCCTAAGAGAATTTTTTTTGACAAAATGAAAATTGCTATATATGATTGGTCATATAATCGGGGTTACATAGATGCTTTTATGGAACATTATTGACTGCAGGGATGAAAAAGTTGGCCGAATTCACTCATTTTTTGATAGACGAATAATTGATGGAATTCCAAACGGCTCAAGTCGCAACTAAATGAACTGACTTATTACGTGCATTTGATGATAAATCACGTGACGCTTACTATAACAACGATGTGAGTTTGTGCAGGAGAGAGAGAAACGACTAAGAAAGAAGGAAAAGAAGACAGAAGGGAGCTCAAATGGAGAAGAAGCACCGGGCTCAGAAAACGAGGCTACTGCTAAAGAGATTGAAGCCGCTGCTAACAAGAAAAAAGGGAAAAAACCGGCAGCTCATTTCTTCTCTAGGCAGTTGAAACCGAAGCCGGTCCCAGTCCCACCACAGGTTTTAAACCGAAACAGGAGGGGTGGCAACAGGCGGGACATGTGGCTCTGGCCGCCCTTGCGGTGCTTGTTGTGTTTATGATGGCCAATTTCGGTCTGTTTTTGGGCTCCAAGCCCACTAAGCTCAATCATATGCGGTTCTGAATTCTGCCCCATGGAAAATATAGAGAAGTTTTCGTTTCGGGTTTTAAGTGATCTATACAAATATGCGTTAAAGAGATAATAAAGTGTGGGCTTGCTTTTTTTTTTTTCTTTTTTTTTAGTTTTAAAACTTAATAGTTTTCGGTAGTTTGTTATATGGTATGGTTCGGTTGAAAGTTACAGGAGATGAACCTTTTTAGTATGTTTGTTTGTAAGCATGCCTATCCATATACATGTTTTTATTCATCCTGCCTTTGAGCTAGTGTTTGTACGGTCAGTGGGGTTGGACAAGAGTCACTGGCCGGAACAAAAGATCATGTGATGGTTAGGGGTGTAACCGAGTCGTGGGCTTTAAACATTGTTAGGCTCAAGCTTGATTTTAACTTGAAAGTCAGCTTGAAACTTGGCAGGAGCTCGGTTGCGGGTAGATTGGTGACCTAATATTTTGTTAAAAGAGATGCTACAATATAGCAAAGTGGTTATTAAGTACCTAAATAAAGATAAAATAACCTATTTATAAAAACAGTTTTTTTTACAAATGGTCAGTCATATGTTGCATTATCAAGAGTTGCTAGACGACGGCCTCAAAGTTGTTAAATAGTTTTCTTTTGTTATATTTTAAGTTGCTTGATTACATATTTATTTGATTTTTAAAAATTCATAGATTATATCTATTAATATGTTAAAATATGTTTTTCAACTCGTGTGTCACACGGACGTATAAGCAAATCTTACTACTCTAATAAATAACTACTACTACATGCCGCTTGTCACACTCTCATCCATTCTCATACTTTATAACCCATTTTATTAAATATGGATATTATATGGGTCATTACCCACCCACTTTATTTGTTATTCAAACCCCTTATCTTTTATCAATCAAACCCTAGATCCCAAATATCACCCAACTCCATCGCGTATGCTTTTTCATCAGCCCTCTTCATGGCCTCCACCACCACCCCAATTGCCGACAACGAAATATACCCTCTCCACGACGACGATGACGACGACCACCACTACTATCGACCCTCTCCATTATATCTACTATATATATACATATACGACGCAGCGGTGGACCTCAAAACCTCTAAATCTCTTTCTCTCATCTTCACCAAGTAATATTATTATTATTAACTTTTTTGATTGAATTTTGATATTAGATTGATTGAAGGTTTAGGTTTAATATGTTCAATTTAAGATTTGTGTATTAGTTAGTTGTTTACAGTCATGTGTATTATTATTATTATTATTATTATTATTATTAATGAATCCATTCTTTTAAACCACCGTAATCTTACTACTCTAATAAATAACTACTAATACATGCCACTTGTCACACTCTCATCCATTCTTATACTTTATAACCCATTTTATTAAATATGGATATTACATGGGTCATTACCCACCCACTTTATTTGTTATTCAAACCCCTTATCTTTTATCAATCAAACCCTAGATCCCAAATATCACCCAACTCCATCACGTATGCTTTTCCATCAACCCTCTTCATGGCCTCCACCACCACCCCAATTGCCGACAACGAAATATACCCTCTCCACGACGACGATGACGACGACCACCACTACTATCGACCCTCTCCATTATATCTACTATATATATACATATACGACGCAGCGGTGGACCTCAAAACCTCTAAATCTCTTTCTCTCATCTTCACCAAGTAATATTATTATTATTAACTTTTTTGATTGAATTTTGATATTAGATTGATTGAAGGTTTAGGTTTAATATGTTCAATTTAAGATTTGTGTATTAGTTAGTTGTTTACAGTCATGTGTATTATTATTATTATTAATGAATCCATTCTTTTAAACCACCGTAATCTTACTACTCTAATAAATAACTACTAATACATGCCACTTGTCACACTCTCATCCATTCTCATACTCTATAACCCATTTTATTAAATATGGATATTACATGGGTCATTACCCACCCACTTTATTTGTTATTCAAACCCCTTATCTTTTATCAATCAAACCCTAGATCCCAAATATCACCCAACTCCATCACGTATGTGTAAGGCCCCGTTACCAGTAGCCATACTTTCGTGTTGGATTTACTCATAAACGCAGTTCTAAATATCAGAGTTAATTAAAACATTCGCGGAATATAAAAGCTTTCATAAAACATTTCATAACAAAACACGTCTTGTCTTAAAACATCATTTTGTCTTTCAAAATAAACGAAACATTAAACTTAAACGTCTTGAGTCTTCCGATGCCAACCTCTTATTTAGTGCCACGTGTCTCCTCAAGCGAGCTGCCTCATCCTACTTACCTGCGTGCATACTAAAAGTCAGCTACGCTGAGTGAGTTCTAGTTAATCATACACTATACAATATACATCAACTTATATTCTTTCATTCATACTTTCATACTTTCATACTTTCTTTTGTATTAACTTACTTTCATATCTTACGTTATAAAGAGCATTACGCCCTACATTCCTCGAGTATTATTAGGGCTCGGTACCCTCCTTCCTCGAGTATTATTAGGGCTCGGTACCCTCCTTCCTCGAGTATTATTAGGGCTCGGTACCCTCTTTCCTCGAATATTAGTAGGGTTCGGTTCCCTAGTTCTCGAATATTAGTAGGGTTCGATTCCCTCTTCGTTACCATACAACCATACATCATACCTCGAGTATTATTAGGGCCCGGTACCCTCTTCGTAACCATACAACCATCCTTTCCTTCTTTTATTAACTTTATCACATTCATACACATAAGCATACATATCATACTTACCTTATACTTAGCGTTACAACCTGACAGTACGTGCAATATCCGAAGATCGTTCACGTACCGTCAAGCCATCATTCATACACATCACATCATTCACATAAGGCATACACTTATCTCTCAGGATAAGCGTATTAACAAACATATCGAGTATGCACACAGCCCCGAAAACATAACACATAATTGGGCTAGAAACTCACCTGAACACGGTTACGTTCACCGTTAATCGTAATCCCTTTCTTCAGTTGTGCACGGCTGACTGTATAACAAGTATACGTATCAATTAACTATCACTACTCATATCATCTTTCCAGTCTTAACTACTACCCACAACGAACGGGGGTCTGGGGGCAGCGCCCCTGGCAGCGGGGTCTAGGGGCGGCAGCCCCTAGCAGGGTCCAAGGGGCAGAGCCCCTGGCTGGGGTCGAGCTGCCAGGTCAGCTTGGAAAAATTTTATTTACATTAACTGTCTTAACACATTTTCCATTAGGTTTTTAATTTATTTTCTAAGCGAACTTAACTTTAGGCGAAGTTAAACCTTAAGCGAACTTAGCTTTAGGCGAAGTTATCAGTTAGGCGAACTTGGCCTTAGGCGAAGTTATCAATTAGGGGAACTTGGCCTTAGGCGAAGTTACCAGTTAGGCGAACTTGGCCTTAGGCGAAGTTATCATTTAGGCGAACTTGGCCTTAGGCGAAGTTACCAGTTAGGCGAACTTGGCCGTAGGCGAAGTTAAGCCTTGAAGGCGAAGTTAAGCTTTGAAGGCGAAGTTAAGCTTTTGCAGGCGAAGTTACCCAGTTCAGCTACGGGTTTAGTTTTTATCAAGCATTTTGGCGATTTTAATACCCTTGTTATGGTTCGACATCACCCACTACGTTCCCTAACCGTTTTCGGTCGTATATATATCCCGTATATACTATAAAGTTTGGACCTTTAAGTAAAAACGTTCAATACTACGTAAACTTTAAAGGTCAAGAACATACCTTTAGCGCTCGTTCGATCTTTGTTAGCTTGTTTATGCACTCTAGATCTCGTGTAATAAGATCTAATACCAACTAACGTTTACTCTCTCTCGGGTCTTTCTCGTTTATGGTGTATGTGTGTTTGGAGTGTGTAGAGATTATGATGGAAATGAAATGAGGGTTTAGGGTTTTAGCTTGGTTTAGGGGATATTTATATCCCTTAAAGCCCATGGACCTAAGGCCCATTCTCATTTAACCCATCTCAATTAATCTAAGTCCATGATCCGTTCTTTACTCGATATTAATTAATTAATAACGCGAAATCACTAAACGTAACTTTCTTTATTCAACATTATAAATTTTAGGATGTTACAGTATGCTTTTCCATCAGCCCTCTTCATGGCCTCCACCACCACCCCAATTGCCGACAACGAAATATACCCTCTCCACGACGACGATGACGACGACCACCACTACTATCGACCCTCTCCATTATATCTACTATATATATACATATACGATGCAGCGGTGGACCTCAAAACCCCTAAATCTCTTTCTCTCATCTTCACTAAGTAATATTATTATTATTATTATTATTATTATTATTATTAACTTTTTTGATTGAATTTTGATATTAGATTGATTGAAGGTTTAGGTTTAATATGTTCAATTTAAGATTTGTGTATTAGTTAGCTGTTTACATTCATGTGTATTATTATTATTATTAATGAATCCATTCTTTTAAACCACCGTAGGGGATCGAGAGAGAAGTGGAAAAATTGAAGAAAAAGAAGTCAAACATGTTTCTTTTATTTTAATTCATTACTTTGTTAAATAATTGTTAGGGTTTACTTTGAACCATATTCACTTCTTTTGATCTAAATTGCTTCATCATCATCATAAACTTTATAATCCACTTTGATTCCGAAAATTGAATTTGATTTGTCAGTTAGGTTTAATATGTTTAATTTGAGATTGTGTATTAATTAGCTCTTTACAGATCATGTGTATTTGATATTATTATTATTATCATTATTATTATTATTATTATGTAAACGTTTACAAATCAAATTAAAAGAAACTATTATTATTATAATATTTATAATATTATTTAATTGTTTACAGATCAACGTTTAAACTTATTATTATTAATAATGATCGTTGATAATTTAGTTATATGTTAGTTTAGAATGGATGTAGGTGATGATCTCTATGCAAATCTAGAGTGAAATGTTAATACTGAACTGTTGAATTGAAGAATTTGGTTGTATAATGATACTATTGAATTGAAGAATTTGGTAATATTATTTATTCCATGAATTTGGTAATATTATTTATTCCATGATGTTCTTTTCATGAATACAATTCAAAAGAAATAAAACAAAATGTGTCTAAATTACTAAAACTCACAAAATGTCTCAAGCTCAAATCTTTAAAAGATGTTTATCTTCTAATTTGCTATTTGGAGGTCTTAACAGGTCTAAATTACTAAAACTCACAAAAGACTTTCGACAAATCCTACATGTAGTTCAAAAGGGCACTAGACAAGACATCGTAAACGCCTCTTTATGTTCTTTTTATATTTGGAGTGAATGCAAGTCTTGAGATGAACAAAAAACCTAAGATTAACTATGGGTACGCCATCATCTGATGTTGAAGAAACCAGATTATTTGCTAAATGGATCTTAGATATAGGTGAAGGTAATATTGGTGATCCTAATGATGGTGTTGCAACGATAAATATACATGACGATCACTTATAAAAGATTCAGTTGATCCTATATCAAAACTTTTTGACTTTGTATATCCTGATATTCTACAGAATTACGAGAACCAACATTACTTTCAGGATAGAACAATACTTACACCAACAAACGAAATTGTTGATGAGATTAATGATAGTTTAATGATAGTTTGCTCAAGTTTTTTTCCAGGTGATGAAGTCGAGTACTTAAGTTCATATACCATATGCAGTTCAGAATATATTAATGACACTGTTGATACAGCTTTATACTCTCCTGAACTGCTTAATGGTCTAAGAATATCCGGACTACCAAACCACAAACTGGTGCTAAAAGTTGGTGTTCCTATTATGCTCCTTAGAAAGCTTAACCAGAAAGAAGGCTTATGTAACGGTACTCGACTACAGATTATATCTTTAGGTACTTGTGTAGTTGAAGCCAAAATTATTTCTGGAACTAACATTGGTCATAGAGTTTTGATCCATAGATCGTCACTGACTCCATCAGACAACAAAATAGCATACAAATTTCAAAGACGACAGTTTCCCCTTTCAGTATATTTCGCGATGACGATAAACAAAAGCCAAGGTCAATCATTATCAAGGGTTGGTTTGTACTTAAAAGAACCCGTGTTCTCACATGGACAACTATATGTCGTCTTGTCAAGAGTTACAAGCAGGTGTGGCCTAAAGATTCTGATTATTGGTAAACAGTGTAATCTGACCAATACAACAACAAATGTTGTGTAAAAGAATTTTTTTTCTTATTTATAAAATACGTGGATAATGTTTTATTTTTTAATTCTTGTAATTTTAACGTAATTTGTAATTGTATTAACAATATATGACAATTGTGCTATTTGATTGTGTTTTGCTTAATGTTTAAATATGAAAATTTTCATTAATTGTCCGTGTAATACACGGGCCTCAAACTAGTATACTATATAACGTGAAAACTCGAATAGTACTTGGCTAAAATTGTTAGAGTTGGGCGGCTAACCCCACTAACTTCCCTTTTTTCGTCGTTGGTATAATATATACACACGCAAAAAGGGATGCTCAAACGAGAAACAAAACTGGTGTGATGGCTAGTGTGCCCTATTACAAGTAGGACGGGGTTTAGACCCTTGGCTCCGTCGGTTCTAATTTAGTAACTTTAATCAAATTTACATTGTTGCACTTGAATTTAACAAAATTACTCTATAATGCGTAAACTTTAACAAACTGTTTTGGTTAGTTTTTTTGGTTTTTTCCTAAGTTTTTAAATTTTTACCGGAATTTCCTTTTCCTCTTGCTTTGTTGTTTATCTCTGATAGTTGTTTTGTATATTTAACCAAGAAGGAAAGAAGAGAATGTCAATTTTAAGAAACATGTTATACATATATGACTTTTAAGAGCACTCTTTTAATAAAAGCTATTAAAACATTATGACATTTAATCGGGTATAACATTCAGTTTGATCCTTTTTGCAGTACGATCCTCCTAAGAGAGAACTTGATCTAACGAGACAAATGCATTATTTGAGTCATTTATTACCCGACTCGCCCATCTTACCAGCCTTAGAGGTCTTTAAGAGTGGTGATATATGCAGATTATTGCCAAATTGTAAGCATAATTTTCATGCTAAGGCATCAAGACCGCTGCTTGCCCAATGTGTAAAACTTGTGTTGATTTGGGGAGAAAATGGATTCCGGGTGATGTTTGTTTAGAGTTGACTAAAGAGACAAGGCGGGTCAAACCCGGGTAATAGTTTCCTTGGAAAGTTATATTATCGTATCACTCCCTGTATTATAAATGGTACGAAAATTAAATAAATATATAGAACATCTAAGTTATGTTTAATTGCTATATCATACTAGTTAAACTAAACACAATACTTATGCTATATAGCTAGTTATAAAAAAAACATTATCTACCGATTCAAGTCATCAATATTTACAAAATTTTCTTTTATTCTTCTATTCCCAACAGTACCTTGCACGCTTTTTGTTCCCTTGCGACTCCTCTCTAGGCTTGAAATTTCTTTGTGCTCCAGCCTCAACAACATAATTGGAGTTTTGAGGATCGGTCTTGATAACGATCTCAGAACAGTTGGTGCACTTGAAATAAAGTCTAAATGTTTGAATAGTTCCAAGATACTTCTCACCGATGACATTTTTTTTGCATGAATTGAATTTTGTACCTTTGTAAATATAGCCGCCACAAGTGCTACATCTGATGCTCGTTGTTGGCTCTTCTTAAACCTTCGAGGAACTTTAGTGGGATCGAAATCGGGTGGATAGTACTTATTCACCACCTTTCTCTCCGACATATTTCTTTGCTTAGGAACCTTAACTCGATGATGATGTTGTAGGAAATTGTGTGTAGTGTTTTTGTCTTCGAGTCAATGCTGATACTGGATCACTAATATAGGTACGTATAGAATTACTAACTTACTTGTTCAGCAAGTAAAAAAATATAACCGACTTGGGTTTAAACTTTAATATTAATAGTGGCATGGGTCTATTTCGGGTTAAAATAATTATATTTTCTTTCAAACAATATTGATGAATACACAGTTAGGGTTGTAAATGAAACGAATGAACACAAACAAGGTCTTGTTCGTGTTCGTTCGTTAAGGAAATTATGTGTTCACGAACGATTTACGAACACTTACCGAACGAGATTTTATGTTCGTTTTCGTTCATTAAGAAAATGAATGTGTTCACAAACGGTTCGCGAACACAAACGAACAAAAATAAAATCGGCAGAGCCTAGATATTGAGACATATGTATCCATCAATGTGAATAATGAAAACATGTAAACGAATCGAACAAACACTATGTTCGTGTTCGTTCGTTTATTAAATAAACGAACTTCCCGCCGAACAGTTCATCGAACATTCATTTTGTTTACAGAGGCTTATACACAATAATAATAATAATAATAATAAATATGTTTTTAACTTAGCTGTCCGAATAAACTCAACACAAAAGTCTGGAAAAACAAAAGTAAACCAATAAGTCACAATATATAAATATAAAATTCTAACTTCACAGGCAATGCATGGGTTTATTTATTTGATTTGTACTATGAGTGGGCTCAATCACCAAAAATGATCGAGTTAGTTTAAAATATCATGTTATACATAATACACTTTAAATAAAACACGAAAAAGATTGATGTAAGACGAATCCAACGGCCAACACCATAAGGGTAGACACCAATGCCTATTAGCATACACCGTCCACCATTCTTCTTCACGGACTTGCCTTAAGAACCATGTAACAAAGTTGATGACCATAAAACCACACATTATTAGACCCTCAATCCTCATTATATAATTCCAAGATTTAAGTTATATTATTTTCTTCATCTTCTTATGATTTTACAACTTTCTATAAGTTAAAATAAATAATTTATGACTACATCGTCAATTGAAAAAAAGCAACCACAATTACATCTCTCAGTGTATGTCCTTTGTATGACATCACCGATATCTTTATCAATTAAATGACAAAAAAATTATATAAGATAATTAGATACGAGCCAATTGGTCCACAATAAAACAAAATAACTTGGCCCGTCTGTACCAAGTTTGTCATAAATTTGTTCAAAAAAGGATGCTAGGATGTAAATGAATCAAAACACTACAAGATACTTGAGATCGACTTGTAAAACATTATATTACCCGCCCTTACCAACCATGCCGGCACCAACTTTGTTGGAAAAGAACCTAGGGTGTAATTGAACTTAAACACTCACTTAAGATTGGCTTGTTAAAAATTGAAAGTCCAAACTAATGAAATTGAGCTTATTTCGAACTAATGAAATTGACCTTATTTGGACCTCCTTTAATAAACAAGCTTGAGTCTGAGTCCGAAGTTATAGTTTATGTGCTCAACTCATTTTATGATACACACTCCTTCAAACTTATAATTATAAGACTAGATATATTTAAAAAAGGTGCACATTTTAAGGACTTTAGTAGCTAAATTGTAAAAATAAGCCGCATATTTACGCTAATCTAGTAATGTTTTTAGAATCGAACATAA
This sequence comes from Bidens hawaiensis, assembly GCF_021521415.1. NCBI lineage: Eukaryota > Viridiplantae > Streptophyta > Magnoliopsida > Asterales > Asteraceae > Bidens > Bidens hawaiensis. The sequence continues at coordinate 135,852 of NW_027495064.1, read as the reverse complement.
TGGTAAACTTATTTAATACTCCGTAAAACACTCCTTCAAACTTATAATTATTGGAATATTTATTAAAATCCAATATTCCAATAATTATAAGTTTGAAGGAGTATGTTTTACAGAGGGGATTACTCCATAGAATAGTAATCAACTTTGGAAGTTGTTTCAATCATGTTATTGATAAAAACTTTTGTTCCAATCATGTCATTGAACTTTCATTTTTGTTCCAGTCCTATATATTTTACCTGGATAGCAGGTAATCTGTTTTTTTTTTTATTTTTCAATATTTTTACTTTGCATAATAACTTTTAAAGGTTGCGAAAATTAATAAAAATGCGAAATATAATTTTAAAATTTCCGAAAATTTGCAAAACGGGTTTCGGGTCAGTTATTTTTTTTGGACCAACGAATCAGCGCGTTTTCAACATGTTACAGCTCGTTTTAACAGCAAAAGCCCGTTTAAGCGATTTTTCAGTTCGTTTCAGCATCTAACAGCTCGTTTAAGCATTTTTTCAGTTCGTTTCAGCACCTAACAGCTCGTTTAAGCGATTTTTCAGTTCGTTTCAGCACCTAACAGCTCGTTTAAGCAATTTCTTCAGTTCGTTTCAGCATCTAACAGCTCGTTTAAGCGATTTTTCAGTTCGTTTCGGCATCTAACAGCTCGTTTAAGCGATTTTTCAGTTCGTTTCGGCACCTAACAGATCGTTTAAACGATTTTTCAGTTCGTTTCAGCAGCTAACAGCTCGTTTAAGCGATTTTTCAGTTCATTTCAGCACCTAACAGCCCTTTTTTTCGTCTTTGGTATAATATATATATACATACACGCAAAAAGGGATTTTCAAACGAGAAACACAACTAGTGTGGGGGCAAGTGTTACCCATGGCTCTATTAGTTATGATGTTTTCTTTTCATAAAAACTGAACTTAAGTAACTTTAATCAAATTTACATTGTTGCATTTGAACTTTAAGAAAGTTATGTATAATGCGTAAACTTTAATAAACTTTCAAAGTTTGTTACTATTTTATGGAGTAATCCCCTTTATAAAACATACTCCTTCAAACTTATAATTATTTGGATATTGGATTTTAATAATTCAAACTTTGTCATATTAGTCGGCGCTAAGCCAAACTGTAAAAATATATCCCAACAATTCCAAGTTTTAACTTATTGGTCACCAATAAGCTTTTCACTAATGTGGTTATATTCCGTTAGTTTTTAATGATGTGGATGATGCGTGTACGATTATGTGACAAAAATAGTGATGTGAACTACTTATGTGTAAAACATTATTTTTATATTAAAATTAAATTTGTACTAACCTAAATAAACGAGTTGAACTACTTTTTTTTAACAAAAATACACAAACCGAATCACCTTTTTAACAAAAAAAAACGAACAACTTTTTTTAATAAAAAAAACGAATCGAGCCACTTTTTTAACAAAAACTAAATGAACCGAATCACTTTTTTCAACAAAGTAAACGAACCGAACCACTTGTTTAACAAAAAGATCGAACCAAACCACTTTTTTTTTTCTTTCAAAAATCAACTAACCGAACCATCTTTTATAACAACACTTAACGAACCGAACCACTTTTTTTAACTGAAATCAACAACCTGAATTTGGTCGTTTATTTTTGTTAAAAAAGTCATTCGGTTCATTTGTTTATTTGTTTAAACAAATGGTTCGGTTCATTTTCACTTTGTAGTAAAGACAAAAATAATTTTTTTTGGTTGTTAAATACAAAAAAGTTAGTTTTTTTTTAACTTTTTTTTACCGATTTTGTTTGTAAGATACAATAATCACGTATATATAAAGCGTGACTATTTCAAGTTATCATCCAAAAATTCACTTCTTTGGAAGCATGATTTATACAAAGGGTTTTAGTATTTGCATTTTGGACTGAACTACGATCAAGTACTAAACAGGGTTGATAATGTGCCCAACCTTGAAACATTCGGGATGGATAATACGACAAGTATTCGGATATGTTTTTTGAACAACTCTTTACTACACCTATTGAATTCACATAATATCTCATTATGCATTATGGGGATCGAACCAATATCCTATAGAATAGATGGGGCATCAATCCTGTCACGCCAAAGCCCTTTGATGAGTATTTGGATATGTGAGACCAAGTATAAGATTAATTTCAAAAAGTTTCGCTTGTTCGGGACAAGTATGTTGTTTAGTGATACCCGTCCGATTATTACCGGACCCTGTTTACCCACATATTAATATGTTAAGGTTATTAGAAATTTGAAATTGTTAGAATTATAGAGATATCAGAAGAATAATTGAATGCTTCATATTTAAATATAGTTTTATGTCTGTTTAATATCATAAATATAGTATCATGCATCACAACGGGCAATGTTTTAACCACATAAGATCATAAACAGGTATGCATGTTATCTGTGAACCCGATGGGTATTGAGTAGCGGGTACCAGGCAGGTATGAGACCATGTTATCCCTACCATGCTAAACCTTAAAAGAAGAAATTCGACATATTTATGATCAAACGGCTTACTATTATGTTTTGTCTTTACTTGATATGTCTATATGACTATACGCAAAGGTGGATCCAAACAGAATTTGTGTCACCCGACACCCATGAGTGTTTTAACGTGCTATATGTGTAATCAAACACCGAACAACACTCACTAAATTTTGACACAAATCCATAAAAAATTCTTTGATCAACGACAAACAAAAACTTATTTGAATTTTCTAATACTACAAACTTATACTTATTGCAAAATAAACAAACAGCTAAAAAAATACAAACCAATAATAATAATAATAATAATAATAATAATAATAATAATAATAATAAACATGTTCTAAACACTTCATTGGATCATTACCTATTAATCTATTATAAACCCATTAAGCCCATCCGAAATTGCTCAAGACCCAATAATTCAATAAGTCTAAGGCCTAAGCCCATCTCGTTTCTCAAATAACTGGTGTCAAATAATGACCCTCCATGCAGGCTACTCATATTCATGTTCTTCCAAAATGTTAACAATGTTATTAATCATTATATTTGGATAACATGAAAACTTTTAACAAAAATTAATAAATTGTAAATCAATTAAGGAGTCAAATAAAAAATCTTTGATCTATACCATTCAGTAAAAAAGTTCCCTGACCCAACTCGACAATAAATATCTTTATGCCGAAAATTTCCAACATACATAAAATAAATAAATAAGTAAATAAGGATTCATGGCCCACCAATAGCTCTTAATAATCTAAATAAATATCTAATCTTTAATAATAAAACATAACAAAAAGAGGTTATGACGTATATTTTGTAAAAAAATAATTTTGAATGGATCCGATTGCGGCGAGCGCATATCATGTATATTTGTATGAATCATCGGGTGGACAAAAGTAAAATTGCACTAATTTTGACGTTATTTTACTAATCTCGTGAAAATAACGTTAAAAGTGGCGGGAGGTTAATCAGGCATCATGTGGTGGCGTTGATAGCCGAAAGACAAGGGTACATGCACCAATCAGCGGTGTCCCGATGGTTGAGTGTTATGGTCTTATGTCCAAGGCTTGATGCAAAACTACTATCGAGCCGGGGGTCTCACCGGAAGCAGCATCTCTATTCCTAAAGGGCGGAGATCAGGCTGTCTACATTTTACCCCTCATTAGACCCTACCATATCTTTGCTTTTGGTGGTATATACTGAGTACGATGATAATGATGATTCACGTCATTTTTATAACTAGAATCGGTGATTTAATTACATTTAAATGAAAGACAAACGAGCAACAGACTGCGAGTCTAGACCATTTAAATTGTAAAACAAAATCTTTTATAAAACACATTGATTATTTTGTTTTTACAATTTTATCATTATTAAAATTTATTATTATAATTGTATAATAATATGTGATTTAATATAGTATGATGGGGTGGGACTTACGTGTATGAGCCCAAAAAGGTGGTCACGTGGATGTGCTCACAACATCGATAGTCGAAACCGTGGGCTTTATCCTAAATATCTACCTTACCTCAAAATCCCCAATCTGTTACGCTACCTACCAACATGCCGCCAACAAAAGATATTAATATTAAGATATTAACTAACTAAATAATATCATGGGTTTTGAAGATCATAAAATATCTAAGATTACATTTTGATGTGTGACATTGGTTTCTAACTTTGTACTAAAACAATCCTCCTCTTTTGCCATCAACATTTATATATTATTGCTAAGATGGAGCTAAACCGAGGTCACACCGCTTAATCATCAGGATGTCTTTTTTGTAAAAATGTAAGTAATGACTTTGAAATAATACCAATGTAATTAAAAGAATTCTAATTTCATGTGTCAAACCGAATAAATTTTATAGATAAGAATCGATTGAAAGACTATACATGTATTATGTATCTAGGCATTTGTTTGCAAAGGTTAATCCTATGATACATGGTGTTACTCAAATATAATGTTATTATTTTCGCTTACTCTAAGTGGTAAAATTTATTGTGCCCAAGCTAGGATGAGATATTATTATTGTATTTCTTTTAACAACCAACAAATAAAGCTTGGATACCAGGGTTACCCCAAATAATAGTAAAAGATGACCTTAAACACCCACGATTCATAGGTCGGCCCTGGGTAGCCCAAGTCCACAATATTCAATTTTAGGGTATACCCGTCACTTGAAGACCCATTGCGATAAAACCTATCAGGCTCAAAGTCAAACTTGAGATCTTACGTCCCCCAACCCAAATCTTTATTTCATCTTAAATGCTAGTTTAACCTCAAGTTTATACCGAAATGACTTGCAAGACTAAACAAAGATATTGTTCAGATAAATATAATAGTAAAATAATATGAGATTCTCCAAAGTACGAATAAAGTTGTAGTTTATAAAAATTAAATATAAAAAATAATAATAATGATATCATATGATAACATATGTACATATGATGTGATATAGTTTAATATAATTTATCATTGCGTAACAAGTATACTTATTATATAAAAGTAATTATATTAAACTAATAGTATATTACGTAGTAAATATTAATATTTTTTTATATTACGTATAAGGATTAGCTAAGACTTCCATTAGTCCATGGAGTGTGCCCTCTCATACGCATATATATAAGTTTTTTGGTAAATAAATAAATAACAGGCAAAGGTAATTCGAACTTTGTAAGAGTTTTTAGGATTAAGGTTTGTATCAAATATAATGCTAAACGTGAGAATCAAATATAGTTATTATGTAATTACTCTATTTCTATTTGTATATATAATTATCCTACTTGATTCTTATGTTTAACACGATAATTTCATTTGTACGTTAACATTTCTCTTTAGAAGTAAAGGGATAGATAAATAGTTACTAGACATTCAAGAAAGAAAAAAAAAGTTAAAATACAACCACATACTTTGAATACAAGAGGTATCCATAAATAGAATTCAAGATCCTGAAAACAAACGACTGACTAATATCAAGATTCCATAAATGAAAGATGAACATATTTTTGTTAGCATGAAATAAAATATTAATTAAAGTCTTAAAGTAGTAGATTAGATTGTGAAGAAGAAAAGATACATAGTTTTAAAATCGTCTACTAGTGTGATTAACCGATTCAGTCGTCCCAACAGTAACCAGCCGGTTCAACTGAGCTCAATCAAACCAATTATATATAGGTCAATTTTTGGTCATCTATTTATAAGAACAATGACCATAAATCTTGAGTGTTTATATTAAAATTTGTAGGGATATGGAAAACGCCTACCAAATGAGTCACGCGTGACCAGGAAATGCGGCGTAATGTTCCAATGAGCTCACGTGTGCCACATTGGCGCCACCTGAGCCTCCATGGTGTATACCCCATTGTCTTAAATGAATAATGGATTTGATAGGGATAAAACAATGATACTTTGATGGATCTTAAAACAGGGGATAATTATCAAATCAAACTAATTAATCGTTTATCTTATTAAAATTACTAAAATAGACTAAATTAAATTTATTAATGGGCTATCGTGAGGTTTTTTAAGTTCTAAAAGAAAAGGGTTATCATCTGGTTCGTTCAATATATATTTACGCACATATGTTATGTTTTTGAGCATATTCTTTTAATCATTCTATAGATAGACAATGCAAGGGGTGTCCAAAATACCCGAACCCAATTCACTGGACCCGAACAAACCCGAATAAGCTAATTCAGGTCGGGTTAATAGGGTCAAAAAGGTAACAATGGGGTTATTCGGGTTAACCCGAATTGTTAATAGGGTCGCGTTTCGGGTTCATTTTTGAAAAAAGTCGGGTTTCGGGTTAACCCGACTAACCCGATTAGTGGTGATATTTAACTTTTGAAACAATAATTAAAATGTGAAATAAACACTATAAAAGTAAATATTATAAGCTTTATGGATGAGTTAATGATTATGCTTATGCTTATGCATGAACCGTTCGGCTCTTCATTTAATTAAATGAACGAACATGAACACATATTTTACTCGTTCATCTATGTTCGTGAACGTTCATTTAAGTTTGTTTACGTTCATTCATGTTCATTTACATATTAATAGAAAAGTGTTAAAATTATTTGCATTTAGAAATTATATCACCCTAATATGTTTTATATTTGTTTGTTTGTGTTTATTTAAATGCGTTCATTTATTTTCGTTTATGTATGTTTGCGTTCGTTAATGTATGTACATATATGTTTCTTCATGTTCGTTATCTCTGTATGATTATGTTCGTTTAAATTTTAAATGAACGAACATAAACGAACACGTTTAGTTTTTAACTAACGAACATGGACACAAATAGTTGTTCGATTAAGTGTTCATGTTCGTTAAAAGTTAAACGAACGAACACAAACATGCCTTTGTTCATGTCTGTTCGGTTCGTTCATGTCCGTGTTCTTTCGTTTGCATGTATATATGTGTAGTTATAAGATAATTACATGTAAAAGAAATTGAAAATCGAGTGGAATGAAAAATTTTGCAACTTAAAAGTTACAAACACAAAAAACAACTTAAAATTATAAAGTTAAATGGTTAACCCGAGTAACCCAACCCGACTAACCTGAAACCCGAATAACCCGAAACTAAATAGGGTCGGGTTGCGGGTTAGATATTTTTTAAGAAAAACCCGACTAAGCCAACCAGATTAACCCGAAACCCAATCGGGTTGACCCGATGAACACCCCTAAATGCAAGTATTCTTATCTTAATTTTCATCATTTTTCAATTTATCTGTCATTAACCTTTTTTTTTATAACCAGGGCTGGTCGTTGTGAAAGGGTAAGAGCCCAGCGTTATGCTGACTGGGCTGATCTTTAACGCCGACTACACCGCACAGCGACGTTATGGGTGGCCGGTTAACGTGGTAACAAGCATGATAACCGATGAAACGTGGGTCCAACTACTAACAACCAATTAATTTCTTTTTTCCTTTTTTATTTTCTCCACCATCATAACTAGCTAGCTAAATATAATTAACTCATGACACGTTAATTAAAAAATGTGTTAATAAACCTCATAACCAGTGTGATACTAACGTGACACTTTAATCAGTTATAGCATATACAACCTAAGAAATACACACAACACATTGATAATATTATTTTGTTTTGACGATGAGAGAGCATTACACGATTACTGGAATGACTAGGTGCAAGCGGCCGAATGTGATTCTAATCGAACGGTTGAGAATAAGTGGGCCCAGTTGACCGAATCATCAAAAAATTAGGTTACCTAAAAAAAACATTTATGATCGGATGGTTGTCATGCAAGACCGAATGTTCTTTCTCAGTTCACATCCGTTGATCATATCGTTTGTAATCTTTCCATGACTGTGTCTTCAAGTTCCATATAAACCCTTTTACTATACAGGTCATTCATATCTCCCCCTTATGTTGAATTCAAATACTTTCTTCTTACTATAGTTAATTTCAAAGTGTCCCCCACATTATCCAATCACCATTAATAACATCAATATTTATTATTATGCATGGATTTTTTAATTGCAAATCAACACCTACCCTCCATGTCAAGATTTAAGCCCTTAGTTTCTCCCAAAAAAAACCGCAAGCTTCTACCACACACTGTGTTTCCGAGTCTCATTTAACAGAGAGAGGGGAAGAAAAATAAAAGAAAAAAAATGAAAAAACCATATTCCAGAGATTTTTTAAGAAGATGAAGAGATGAGAAAGGAGGGAAAATGATGGAAAAATAGGAGCTATATCCTCCCCAATTGAAGAGGTTATAAGAGAAAATATTTTACGTCTTATCAATTGCTAAATTACCCTCATATATAACTTCCTATTATAGTTTATTTAAATAGTATAATTGGAAAATTGCATTTTCTTTTCCTCATAACTCGGGAACACCTACAATGTTTAATTTCCTTATATTTCTTTTTTTTTCCATTAAACTCAGAAACACGAAATAAAATCACACATTTTTCTTCCTCTGGCTTTCTTTCCCGTTCTACTTCCCCTTCCTCCCTCCACCCCTCCTTAAATGATACTCATAAACTGAGTGTTAAAAATATGATAACGTCTCATTTTCTTTTTCTGATAGAAAGGGGGTAACAAACTAATGCCTCTAAACCAAGGTTTGTTAAGTGCACACATGTAATATTCGATCCCTTATATGAATTAATTTTTGTTTTTCTTATCAGAATATAAAACTTGTCTTTTAGTGGATGTTACATTTAATGAGTTTATCCCATTTCATCACATGTAATTGTAAAGTTATCCTCTCATTTTTAGTCAATATGTGTCCAAAACGTGTTAATGGTAACTAAGGTTAAGATTCTTTCCATCCGTGTATCTCGTTTCTAAAAATAGAGGCTATACACATTACATAAGATGTCACAACTAAATATAGATTATTATTCACTAAGTTGAAAGATAAGAACGGGTGTAAATTATTATTTTAACTATCATACCCAATAAACAAATACGACTAAATATATTTTCTTTCAACTTTTTATAAAGCGCACAAATATCAAATGTTTTTAAAACACACATCTTATACTTTAAGAATCATAAAATCTTACTTTTCTTTACATCGAATAACCGGTTCACCACCTGAAGAAACACTAAGTGACCCTGTACAGATTATAGATAATCTGGGGGTTAAGTAATGTTTCCCACGGATGAGGTCTAGCTGAGAAGGCTGTTCTTCAGGAGACCTGCAAAACAAACACCGTAAGCTCGTCACTGAGAAGGGGGGGTTCCTCCTTGTGACCACCATCCGGCGTGAGAATCAGACTAGGTTGCTCTGAATATAAGTGTATATTAAGAGATTGCTAGATAACTGGATAGCAGATGATCTTACCATTCCAAGATGTTGGAGTATTTATAGCCGAAGGTAGGTTTCCTAGAAGGTACAGCCGGCTGAATAGTATTCCTGTTCTACCAACAGTGGACTATACACAGGCCATACTGGTTGGTGGATAGATTACGGCCAACAGTAACTATGTCGGCTGCACTATTCCTCCAACTGTAGATTATGCACGTCGTACCTACTGTGGATTATACGCAGGCCATGCTGGTTGGTGCATAGGTTACGGCCAACAGTAACACTATTTCACCAACTGTAGGCTGCGCACGCCCTACAGTAAGGGTTGGTGAGTAGGCAGCGGCTAATAGTGACAAACAGTACTAGAGGGTGCTCCTCCTCGCACTGTTGTCGGTGAGCTGTCACCCTGTGATTGGCTCATGGGTTGTTCTGGTCAGATCGTCTGTCCTATCCATACCTTGGTAGGTATAGTACAGAAGATCTTTCAGAATCGTACAGACTGGCTCATTTAGGCGGGATTGTTCCCGCCTTGCTCATTCCTTCATGTGACTACTGAAGTATCTATTGTCTTGTGCGTGTAGCCCTGCTGTCCGCGGGTAGCCTTCCCTGATGGCTTGTATCCGCAACTGCGGGAACAGGCGGGGTACTTCACCATTGGGAGGCTTTCCCTGCGTGTACAGCTTGCGTACTGCGCGTAAGGTTCTATGAGCATGGTGGGTCCTGCGGGAGCAGATGGTCTTTGCGCAGACGTCCCTGTTTAAAGTGAGTCTTGCGGGACCAACTGGGTTCTGCTGGGACCTACCTCTTCAAGTCCCCCCAGTCCAATGTTCTTCTCATGAATGTTCAATAAAGTGAGGTGAACTTTTGGACTTTAAGCAAGGGGTTTTGAAAAGGTTTTTAGTTTTAAGGTTCTCCGTGGGGATTCTTCCCGCGGATTTCCTAATGTCACTTGCAAAAATTCCCGATTTTTTTTTTTGCTTGATCTTTGGGTATGATGCGGGTAGGTATGTAACCTTCTCGCAAGTCAGGAGCGTTGAGTCTCACTTGTGTGGATTCTCCTTGAGGTTTTAGTGGTTTTGAACATAGTGATCAATTATGTTTAAACCACCAATTCCATCCTGGAGCCTCAAAACAATGTATTTCTCGACGTTCCCGCTATGCGGGGATGTTATTTCCGTTTCCACAAGCATTGCCCAAAAGATCCTTCTTGGTTTCAATTCCCTGCGGAGCGCTAGGTATGTGAAGGGTTTTGCCTTGACACTGTACCCGCGCTCGTCTTACAGTTACTTTACTTTCAAGGTACCTCTGGCGTCAATTCCCTGTGGGTGCTAGGTATGTGAAGGGTCTTGCCTTAACACTGTACCCGCATCCGTCTTATGGTTACTTGGTTGCCAAGGTAAGGGGTATTTTCCCGCTTACTTTTGAATCTTTTTGAATTTTGAATTTCGAAAGGTTGGTAAGGATAAGAACAGTCCAGACATCTGAAACGTCGTGCGACGGTTTCTTCTGACTGTGTCAGGACGTGCAGGAAGTTATGGTGACGTGACAGAACATGGTCATTCAAGTCGCTTTTTCAGGCGCGTGGGCACGATTTTTCGGGCACGTGGCCGCGAAATTACTGGCACGCGTCCTGTCAACAGCTGTTGCCAGCTTGCTTTTTGCCACGTGTCATAGTTTCATTGCACATTCGATTTCTCTCTCCTCCGCATTAATTTCACCGCATTAATTGCGATTACTATATAAAGGGGGAGAGGGTTACTTTGCAATTCACACTTTTCACTCTTCTCTTCATCTTTAAGGCGATTTCCGGCGAATACTCCTTTATTCAATCGAGCATTCTCTCGAAATCGTTCTCTTCTTTCTCTGCAAGATGTCTTCTCGTGATGCTGAAGCTATAGCTGACGACAGGGGTACTGCTGGCGAGTGCCAGTGTGCTCTGCCCGGCGATCAGTACCGGTATGTTGTCAGGAAGTTCATGCTCGATCATCTCGAGCCTGAGTTTCCTGAATCCCACCAGACCGTGTATGATGCCCCCAGAGGCAAGATCGGGGTTTATGCTGCATTTTTTGTCTATGGGAATCTTAGATTCCCGTTGACAAAATTTGTTTACCGTGTCCTTGAGAGGCACGGTGTTCATTTGACCGAGCTGCACCCCATGGCGATCGCCAAGATTCGCCATTTTGAGTGGGTGTGCCGGATTTTGGGCATCGAGCCCCATGTGGACCGCCTGATGACCTTCTATACCTGGAGGTGCATCCAGGGGTGGTACACCTTGACGACCCGTATTAAGGGTCTGAAGATTTGCGACACCGAGCGCAGTCTTCGCGCGTGGAAGCAGGAATTCTTCTACATTTCTGCCCGCGCCATCCCCCTTGCCATGAAGTTTAAAAATGGCCAAGCGATACCGAGCCTTCACGCCCCCAACTACCAGGAGGCGGAATGGTTTTCGAAGATATCCCGGATCCAATCTCCGGTTTACCGGTTTGCGGAGTCCGGGATGGTCATGTTAGGGATGAGCCGGGTGTGGAAGGATGCGTCTCACGTTCCCATCCTTCTCGAATACGGTTTGAACTCTATTCCCTATGGTATGTCTTGTCTTTCTTTTTGATACAAGTTTGTCTTCTAACTGTTTCTTTTCTTTCAGAGGGAAATGATTTGGAGTCGCTTCTGTTCCCGCGGGAAACCGACGGTCCCGCGCGGATGGGTACTCGTGCTCTGGACGAGGGCGAGTTGCCCATCCTGGAGCAAACGGCGGATCGTTTTGTGGAGGTCTATCCGCTGGGCCACGAGATCCTGAGCCACCGGCGGCCAGGTAAGGCGATATTCTTTCCTCAATTTCTCAATGCTGTACCCGCTGTTGGAATTCTTGACCTGTCTTCTTCTGAGGAATCCTCAGATGCTCCTCCATTGGTGCGGAAGAAGAAAGCTGCTGCCGGCGGGAAAGGGAAGGAGAAGGCCTCCACGGCTGGTCCGGTGGTTCTATCTGACTCGGAGTCAGATAGTGAAGAGGTGGCGGGGAAGCCCGGTGGTGAGAAGACCACTGTTCCGGAGGCTACGACTGTTACCTCCGGAGAACCAACGAAGACAACTGTGACCGGTACCAAGAGGCCGGCTCCATCGGGTTCCTCCCCGCCCGTCCGTACGTTCAGGGTCAAGAAAACCCGTAAGTACAATCATAATGTCTTTGCAGATTTATTACTTCTTAAATTTATCTAACACTTTCTTCTTTGTGCAGGCGTGGATGTTGACACATTCCGGGGTGAAGCGCAGGGGAGTATCTCCCCGCCAATGACGGTAGGCTCGGTCAGCCTTCCTGAGGCGTCGACCCAGGCGCCTGCGCCTGCATCCGCTGGTCCAGTTGCTCGTTCCTTTGAGCCAACTGTTCCGGCCGAGATGACGTCACCGCCGGCCGTGAGTGCGATTTTTACAGCATCCTTCACGGAGCCGGCGGTTACTGCTGCTGCTGAGGAGGCGGCGACCGCGGCGGCGACCACAACGGCGACCACGGCGGCTGCCACCATGCCCGCGCCACCGGCACCTACGGCCGGACCATCAGGTACGCGCAGGGCTTCCCGCCGATCTTTGCCCCCTTCCCGTCTGCCTGACCTGTTGGATGGATTTCCTTTAGGTTCAGGTGATGGGTTTGGCGGCTATCGGCCTGTCATTGACCCTACAGGTGCGTAGGGTTCCTTTCTTTTTCCCTTATGTTTTTTATCATCTTTTCCTTACTGCCTTTGTTTCTTTTGCAGTGTCGGATTCCAATGAAGTGTATGTTCCGCGATGGAACATACGCCGAGGAACAACCCTTCGTACCCCTGTGGAGTGCGTGGACTGGGCTCGCCACGCTGCTCCTCATGGTGCGTTGGGGGAAGCCATGGCTAGCTACCAGGAGGGTAGGCTAACCAATGAGCTTCGGGTTCTCCAAGCCCGGATGCAGCCGCGCGTCGAGCTGCTTTGTCGTGAAAACGACAAGTTGAAAGCAGCTCGCGCCATGGACGTATCTGAGGCGCGTGCTCTCCGGGAGGAGAACCAACAGCTGGCGGCAGCTGCCGCCGACAAGGAGAAGGCTTTCAAGGCCCTCGAGGTTGAAGTTCAGGCGCGACTCGAGGCCCGCTCCAAGGCTGCCCAAGCTGTGAATGAACAGCTTCGGCTGGCCAGGGAGACTGCGCGAAACGCAACCGAGAGGGCTGCCAAGGCTGAAGCCGTTGCTGAGCCTTTGCGTGTGGAGAATGAGGAGCTCAAGGCCAAATTAGAGGCTCTCCAACGCGCTCATGATGCCTTGGCAATGGAAGATGCCAAGAAACTCCAGGAAATCTTGGACCAAAGAGGGGTGCTTGACCACACCGAGCGGAAGCTTAAGGGCGTCGAAGAGGCTGCCGCAAAGGAAGTTTTACTTGCCAACCTTAACAAGAGCGAAGCCGAACGCGCCCATAACGAAGCTCAAGCTGCCCTCCAATGGCTCCTTCGAGAAGCGTTGCCTCAGGTATGTTTAGCTTTATCTTCTCGCTTTTCTTTTGTAAGAAAAGGTTCTAATACTTGTATTTTTTCTTTGTAGGTTGTGCGTCGGGTCTTTTCAGAGACCTCTTACGATGATGCTATGACCGCAGCCCTCAACGCTTCTCATGAGGATGGGGAAAAGGCCGGCTTCCTGCTTGGTCTAGGGTTTGTTGAGAAAGGCGTCCCGCCTTCCAACTTCCCTTTGTTCAATGTGGATACCGAGGCCATTTATGACCAAGCATTGAACCAATACGCCGCCTTCCCGCATCCAGTGGTGGAAAAGGCGGACGAAGTAGCTGCTGCTGATGATGGGTTAGCTGTCCTCAAAGCGTTCCTCGAACCACCCCGTTCTTCTGACGGAGCGGGTCCAAGTGGAAGCGGTCCTGAAGCTTGATCCTGAAGATCCCTTTCCATTGCTAAGATAGACTTGTATAGATTTACTCTTTCAGGCGGGTAGTAACCCGGCCATTCTTGTAATATATCATTGAAATATAAATCTTTTTGCGGATAAGATTGTTATTTCCTTCTTTGGATTCCTTGCTTTATAAGCTCATGACTTAGTTTAAGTTAGCAATTTTCCAAGTTTTTTAGAATAAGTTAACCTGTTGAACGTGGTTGATGATGGGTTAAAGTTTCGCTTCCTCCTTCGTGATTGTGCGGGTAGAACCGTCACTTGCACTTGGTAGGATGGCTAAACTTTAACCTTCATCTGACCTGCGTGTAGGTTTTCCTCATTTTTCCTCGAAATTTCTAAGTATTTAGGATAAGTTAACCTTTGAACGTGGTTGATAGTGGGTTAAAGTTTTGCTTCCTCTTTTGTGATTGTGCGGGTTGAACCGTCACTTGCACTTGGTAGGATGGCTAAACTTTACCCATACCTGACCTGCGTGTAGGTTTTCCTTATCCTTATTTCTAAGTATTTTTTTTTTTTTTTTTTTTTTTTTTTTTTTAGGATAACCTTTGAACGTGGTAGATGATAGTTTGAAGTTTTGCTTTCTTATTTGTGATTGTGCGGATAAGACCGTCACTTGCACTTACAAAGATGGCTAAACTTTACTTACATCATACCTGCGTGTAGGTTTCCCTTATTTTTAACGTTGTGTTTATGCGGGTTTTGCCGCCTTCCACACGCAACGACTTACTTCTCCTCATTTATGCGGTAAATACCGGCACCAGTGGGGAGTTCATAAGGATAAAGGTAAACACATTATGAAAGGAGAATCATTTCCATTAGAAGTGGCTCTTGGCCTTTTCTTTACAAGTTTTGGAATTGATCTACATATAACATTTGCGTAATTGAGCTCCATTCCATATTCTTGGGATGGGAGTGCCATCGAGCCTTTCGAGCCGGTATGCGCCCTTTCCCAGAACCTGTTTGATAACGTATGGCCCTTCCCAGATCGGGGCCAACTTTCCTGGGCGTTCTTGGTTCGAAGCCTCGTTGTTACGCAGTATGTAGTCTCCTTCCTTGAAGTTGCAGAGTTTTACCCGCGTGTTGTAGTACTTTTGCATTTGTCGTTTGTAGTTCTCTTCACGCACTGCGGCTAAGTCTCTGCGTTCCTCGGTTAGCATAAGATCCAACCGTCTTTCCGCATCATTGTCTTCTGGCTGACTCAAGACCCTTGGTGAGGGTAGACCAATTTCGACCGGGACCATGGCTTCAGTGCCATAAGTGAGGCTGAATGGGGTTTCTCCCGTACTGGCCTTCTTCAACGTTCTGTTTGCCCAAAGGACGTGCGGAAGCTCGTCCACCCAGCCGGATCTGTGTTTCGAGAGTCTTTTCTTTATGCCTTCGACGATGCTTTTATTTGCTCTTTCCACCTCACCATTTCCTTGCGGGTGTGCCACTGAGGTAAAGGTGTGGGTGATTTGAAGTTCTTTTAGCCACTGTTGTAGCTTTTTGTCAGCAAAGTTGGTGCCGTTATCGCTCACCAAATTCTGTGGAAGTCCAAAACGACAAATTATAAATTCCCAAATAAATTTTTTGATATGCTTTGCGGTTGTTTGGGCTAAAGGTTTTGCTTCTATCCACTTGGTGAAGTAGTCGATGGCTACCACTAGGAACTGAACATTTCCTGCTGCTGTAGGAAATGGGCCTGTCACATCGATGGCCCACTTCTGAAATGGCCACGAAGAAGTGACTGGAACCAGTTCGTTTTTTGGGCGATGCGTGTTAGGTGCGTAAAGCTGGCAAGACCTGCATTTTCTGATGTGTGCCAGTGCATCCGTATGCATCCCCGGCCAAAAGTATCCCGCGTTGTTTAGCTTGGCTACAACAGCGCGGGGACCTGCGTGTACCCCACAGATGCCTTCGTGTACTTCCCTTAGGAGGTAGTTGGCATCTTGGTTGTCCACGCATCTCAAGAGTGGGCCAAGAAAGTTACGTCTGTAAAGGATGTCATTGACGAGTTGATAATTCAGTGCTTTACAGCGTAGTTTTCTTGCCTGTGTTTTTTGACTCTGGTAGTATTCCTGCTGCAAGGTAATTTTTTATTGGTGTCATCCACGTTTCTGTACTGGTTTGGATGACACAAATTTCCTTGTGCGGGACTGATGGCGCTTTGAGGAGTTCAATGCGGATGTCCTTTCCCAGGTGGGTGAAGGCTAGTGATGCAAGCTTGCTTAACGCATCCGCAGATTTGTTTTCGCTGCGCTTGACATGTATGACTTTACAATCACTAAAATCACGCATAAGGGTTTTTGCCTGGGCGAGGTACAGGGCCATAGTGTCGTTCACAGCCGTGTATGTTCCATTTATTTGGTTGGCCACTAGCATGGAATCCACGTGGGCTTCCAAGTTTTTCACTCCCATCTTACGCGCAATTCTCAAACCGGCCAAGAATGCTTCATATTCGGCTTCGTTATTCGTACTTGGAAAGTCCAGCCGAATAGCGTAAGTATATTCTTGGCCCGCTGGGTTGGTTAATTTTAACCCTGCGCCTGAACCCTCGTTACTGGCTGCTCCATCGGTATAGAGTCGCCAGACATCATTGACGTCCTGTGCTGGGGAGGGTTGAGCCTCCTCCTGGCACTCTTTCTCCCGCGAAGCGGGGACTTCTGCAATAAAATCGGCCAGGACCTGGCCTTTTATGGCTGGTCTTGGCTTGTACTTAATTGCATATTCTCCCAATTCAATTGCCCATTTGGCTAGACGTCCCGATAATTCGGGTTTGCCTAGAACGTTTGAGAGTTTGAAGTTGGTGAGAATGGTGATTGGGTGGCCCTGGAAATATCGTCTTAACCTGCGTGAAGCATGTATAAGTGCTAAGACTAATTTTTCGAGGGTAGAGTACCGGGTTTCTACGTCTGTTAGTACACGGCTAACATAATAGATTGGCATCTGGATGCCCTTTCGTTCTACTAGCAGGACTGCCCCGGTTGCTCTATCTGTTGCGGAAAGGTATAGGATTAACTCCTCTCCCGCTTGTGGTGCTGTAAGTGTTGGGAGTTCGATCAGGCGTGACCGAATCTCCTGAAAAGCTGCTTCCGCTTCTGGTGTCCAGCGGAAGTGCGTTTTCTTCAAGCAGTTTCTCAATGTTGACACGAAAGGAAACGACTTATCTGGGGAATGCCAGAGATCATTGCTACACCCTCAGCTGTTGGCCATCCCATCATGCCATGGACTGAAGATACCACGGCGTTGAATCTTGCCATCCCGTCTCTTCCGAATAGGATGTCGTACGTATGATGTGGCTTTTTCATTACGACAAAATCCACGTCTTCTGTGCGTGAATGATTCCCATCAGTAAGAGTAACAGGGAAATATAGGATACCCAGGGGTGTTTCTGTACTTCCGTCAAACCCTTCCATTGAAGCGTAGACCGTTTCCAAGCGTTCTTTGTCTTCATCATCCAGCTTATCAAAGAACTGTCTGTACATCACTGTCGACGAAGCGCCGTTGTCAGCAAGAGTGCGTGAAGTGATGTAGTGCCCCAGCTGGCTTCTGATGACGATGGGGCCTTCTTTGCTGGGGCCTCCTGGCACTCGCGGGAAGCGCACCTCAGCTTCCTTCCACGCGCATGGTTCTGCCACCCTTCTTTTTCTTCCTCTGACCTTGCCATGAACCATGTTGATGCTGATATCGACGGGCTTTCGTCCGTTACCTCTGTACCGGTTGTCATTCCTTCCTCCCTTCCTGATCGATGCCACAAGATGTGCAAGCCTTCCGTCCTTGACAAATGTCTCAATAATATCCTTCAAGGATGTGCACTCTTCAGTACCATGACCCTTTGTCCCGTGGAAATCACAGGATTTGCTTTGATCCGCATTAGGTTTCTGCCGGATCAATGGGGCTTTAGGCCATGGCAATTTTTCCGTGGCAAATATCTCCGTGACGCTCTTCGTGAGTGGCGTCCACCGGTGTTTTCGGTTTGAAGGGTGTGTGTTGTCCCTTCCGCCAACAAGAGGGCGAGAGCTGGATGAGGTGTCAAAGTTTACCCTTGACTGCCAAATACCTAGCCTCCTCTTTTTGTTCTGCCGGGCGATCCGGACATTGTTCTCTCTGGTCCTCTGCGTGTAGAGGTGTGTACTCTGGGGAAGATCTCTTCCCAGCTGCTTTTCCGTCTCGGCAAAGCGCTTTGCCGCCGTCATGATGGCATCCCAAGTTGATGGCATGCCATCCTTACCCGTCAATGTGCGGATAAGTTCTGGGTATTCGGCGCCTTGGATGAAGGCGGCGCGAACCAGATCTTCACTTATGTTGCCGAGACTAAGCTTTTTGGAGTTGAAGCGAGTGATGAAGTCTAGTAGAGATTCATCCTCCTCTCTCACGCAGTTAAGGATCGTCCACTGCTCTTCAGTGTACTTCCTCTGTTGGCTGAAATGCTGGCTGAACTTGTTCTGAAAGTCCGCCCAGTCATATATGTGGTGGATCGGTAAACGATCGAACCATGCCCTGGCCGCTCCGACCAGAGTCATCTGGAACATGTAGCACCACGTGGGTTCCGTCCAGTTGCTGACGGTAGCCCCCGCAATGAACCTGTTCAAATGGTCGTCTGGGTCGGATAGACCATCGTAAGTGCCAATGTTGGACATTTGTTTGGCACTTCTCGGGGCGATTGCTTCCGCAATGTCCCTTGCGAACTTTGACTTCCCTGCATTTGTAGCAGTTGGTCTAAAGGTTTTGGAAAAGTCACGCGGGTTTCTTTCCACGATTGGTTTAAAGGCTTCCCCAAAATTCCTTTTTGGTTGGACGTCCGTTTCCTTACGCTTCTCTTTCGCCTTATGGCGAGGGTTCGCGTCGGTGTCGGACTCCAACTCGTCGTCTGAGTACTCGCAGTCACTGCTCATATTGAGGTGTTGGCGAGTACTGGCGAATTCGTCAGCCTGTTGAACTGAACGCAAGCGTTCGTCCAATTCGGCTTGGAATTCTCTTTGTCGTGCTTCGGCCCACGCCTTCACTTGATCTAGTGTTTGGCGAGGAACCTTCGTTCGTTTTTCCAGTTGGGTATCGGAGAACCCCAATGGAATATTTACTCCACTTGCCCCGGCTTGGGTAGTCGGGGTAGTGTTCGTAAGGATTGTATAACCGCCGGTGTTCCCCCCAGTTGCTGGGGTTGTTACCGGGGTTTCTTGGTCGGTTACTGGCCTTTGAACCGGAGTAACGTTAACCATTTCTTCAGAAATTGTGAAAAAACTAAAGTAGTTCTAGCTTTTATACACGGATGGCGCCAATGAAGAAACACTAAGTGACCCTGTACAGATTATAGATAATCTGGGGGTTAAGTAATGTTTCCCACGGATGAGGTCTAGCTGAGAAGGCTGTTCTTCAGGAGACCTGCAAAACAAACACCGTAAGCTCGTCACTGAGAAGGGGGGGGGGGTTCCTCCTTGTGACCACCCTCCGGCGTGAGAATCAGACTAGGTTGCTCTGAATATAAGTGTATATTAAGAGATTGCTAGATAACTGGATAGCAGATGATCTTACCATTCCAAGATGTTGGAGTATTTATAGCCGAAGGTAGGTTTCCTAGAAGGTACAGCCGGCTGAATAGTATTCCTGTTCTACCAACAGTGGACTATACACAGGCCATACTGGTTGGTGGATAGATTACGGCCAACAGTAACTATGTCGGCTGCACTATTCCTCCAACTGTAGATTATGCACGTCGTACCTACTGTGGATTATACGCAGGCCATGCTGGTTGGTGCATAGGTTACGGCCAACAGTAACACTATTTCACCAACTGTAGGCTGCGCACGCCCTACAGTAAGGGTTGGTGAGTAGGCAGCGGCTAATAGTGACAAACAGTACTAGAGGGTGCTCCTCCTCGCACTGTTGTCGGTGAGCTGTCACCCTGTGATTGGCTCATGGGTTGTTCTGGTCAGATCGTCTGTCCTATCCATACCTTGGTAGGTATAGTACAGAAGATCTTTCAGAATCGTACAGACTGGCTCATTTAGGCGGGATTGTTCCCGCCTTGCTCATTCCTTCATGTGACTACTGAAGTATCTATTGTCTTGTGCGTGTAGCCCTGCTGTCCGCGGGTAGCCTTCCCTGATGGCTTGTATCCGCAACTGCGGGAACAGGCGGGGTACTTCACCATTGGGAGGCTTTCCCTGCGTGTACAGCTTGCGTACTGCGCGTAAGGTTCTATGAGCATGGTGGGTCCTGCGGGAGCAGATGGTCTTTGCGCAGACGTCCCTGTTTAAGGTGAGTCTTGCGGGACCAACTGGGTTCTGCTGGGACTTACCTCTTCACCACCTTTTCGATTCCCTCTAAACAGAGAACCAGAATGTTGCTATGTAGTTATAAAGATATGAAAAAAATATGCATAAAGTCACTTTCTCTTGATCATAACTTTTTTCTCAATTATATATATCCTATAAAATAAAATCACACAACAAATCCACCACCCGCAATAGCGGAGCCGTGGAGGGTGTAAAGTGAACCTAATCCAAACTTATAATGACTATTAATTATTAAAAAAATAATTAAATTAATATTAATTTTTTTAAGGACCAACAGGCTTCTGACTATGGAGAGCAAAATCGGTATTGGTACCGGTATCAAACCGGTACCGAATCGGTACCAAAAGTTTTATTTTCGGTACCGGTACGGTACGGGACGGACCTTTAATCCTGGTCCCGTCCGTCCCGGTACCGGTACCGAACCGAATATTTCGGTACCGGTACCGGTACCAAGAATTCGTGAATTTCGGGACCGGGACCGGTCAGTACCGGTACGGTCCCGATCTCATCCCTACTTCTGACTATAAACTTATCACATTAGGATACACTCGTCTTTCGATCAGGTAAAAACTCATACCTCAGGCCAATGCCCGTGAACACTCACCCGAAGCGGTGAGATAAAACGTGTTCAGTTCAAGCGAACACCACCTACTCGTTTAGTGTCTCATGATGACCTAGTGCCAAAGAAACTAAATGGCTGAGGCAGGAATCAAATATGTGTCACATGAAATACCAAGTCTGTTTCTTACTTATTTTTTTGAACGACCAACTAAGTAACGCCGGGTACTTCGTACGCGGCCCCCATTGACTAAAGGTAGTCCGAGCCGGCTACTTAGACTAATTAATACTTTAATTATTATAATATTATTTAGAAAAAGAAATATTTATATAGAAATATAAATAAATAATAATATTAACACATACAACCGCCTTACAAATTCCTTTCAATCTCTTTCGAGCTTCCCCAGTCTTTCCTCCTGCTCTTTTCAGTCTTCACCGTCTGCCTCTCATTTCCCAGGTACCCTTTTATTATTATTATTATTATTATTATTATTATTATTATTATTATTATTATTATTATTACTACTCTGTTTTCTGATTAGGGTTTCTGAAAAACAGGGTAAAGATTGAACCTTTCAACTTCAATTTTAAAACCCACATGGTAATTAAACTTTTCTTATTGAATCTTTGTGTTTCTTGATTGATTATATTATGCTAATATGGGTTTTGTGTGGTTAGGTGAGTCCACTTGGTAAAATGGAGAATCAAGAACTCGGTCCACTCGGTCCGCCTTGGTTGATACCAATGTTAAAAGCCGATTACTTCGTTCCGTGTCGGTTTCACGGAGACGCTACTAAGAGTGAGTGTAATTTGTACTGTTTGGATTGTTGTGGTGACTCTATATGCTCTTATTGTTTGTCCCATCACAAAGATCATCGCGTTGTTCAGGTAAAATTGGTTACAAAAGTTAATGCCTATCAAGTGTTCGATGAAATGCCTGAATGAAATGTGTTAATTTTATTTTCCTTTTTTTTGTTGTGGTTGTTTAGATACGGAGGTCTTCGTACCATAACGTGGTTAGGGTGAATGAAATTCAAAGATTTTTGGATATTACTTGTGTGCAAACCTACATTATCAATAGTGCGAAGATTGTGTTCTTGAACGAACGACCGCAGCCTAGGCCCGGTAAAGGAGTCACCAACCATTGTGAGATTTGTGGCCGGAGCCTTGTTGATGCTTTTCGGTTTTGTTCCCTTGGTTGCAAGGTATAAACTAGCTTTCCATTTAGCATATTATCAGTTTATTCGGTTCTTTGATCAGTGGTGGACCTGGTAATTTTTGGTTATAGAAAATAGAGGTGTGCATTCGGTTTTTTAGGTTTTGTAAACCGAATCAAATCGCGAATACATAATAAAAATACATCAATCGCTAATAGAAAATAGTGGTGTGCACACATGTAACTAACAACCTTTTAATTTTTGAAAACCTTTGGTCTAAGTTTTGTAGCTTGGGTTCGGTTTTGATTTTTTCGTTTTACCATTTGGGCTTAAATTTTGTGGGATACAATTTTTTTGTCCAAAATAATAAGCAACTTGGTCTAATTTTTTTTATACATTTGTGTTAGAACTTAGAATATTTGGGTTACATTATTTATGAATTTTTATTAATTACGTTAAGTTCAAAATTAAAAATGAAGATATGTTCTGTTTTTTTGGTTTTAATTACATGCAAAATTTTAGTTACACGAAAACATAAAACCAAAAAGTTGATTTCTGCTCGGGTTCGGTTACTTTGTTTTTTTAGTTACATGTCGGTTTTTCCTGTTTCATGCACACCTCTATTAGAAAATGTATAATAAAAATACATCAATCGTTGCTCTGTTCATTTTTTTATTTTTCTTCGGTTAAGATTGTTCTACATTACTAATTTGAGGTTGTTATATGGTTAGCTTGGTGGCATGAAACGTGGCGACCGAGAACTGAGCTTCACTCATCGGATTAAACATGGTCGGGATGGTTACGGGCCAGACGAGCCATTGACACCAACACCGACGAAAGCGAGAAGATCAAATCTGTTCAATCAGCTTATCGACACTCACATATTTCACTACAATTATTATGGGCGAAATGGTCATTCCGACATGTCATGCTCATCTACATCAGGAGACGAAACCACCACCATGTCTCCCCGGACACCGCCAATATTCAACCACCGGAACTCTAGTCGAAGAAAGGGTATACCGTGTCGTGCACCATTTTGATGATGGGGTGAAACATGAAAGAAGTGAAGGGTGGTATGGTAATTTGATATGGTGAAACTTGAAAGCATATACATATAGTTGTGAAAAAGAAAAGATGATACATGATGGTTAGTATAAGTTAGTATTAAGGTTTTATGTTGATTTGCATACATATTTATATGAATGTGTATTTTAGTTTTGAAGTTAGGAAAAAGAAAAGGGGGGGAAAGTTAGATTGTATATGGGATTGTATAATATGGTTTATAAAGAAAAAGTTTTTAATATATGGATGTGTATATTGATGTCTGAGGCTGTTTATCCAAAGAAATTTACGAGCCATGATACGAAGCATATGGAAAGTTAGGAATGAAAAAGTTTTTGTCAAATATTTACACTTGTCCCGACTAGATATATCGAAAGAAATATATATCGAAAGAAATAAAGATGTTAAGTTTTCTTTAGGCGGTATCAAGATCCAAGCTATTAGGGCATGCGTAGTGGGCGACAAATGCCCACAAATTAGGGTGATTTTGTGGGTGAACATTGCCCCCAGGCTATAGGGGGGGTCATTTTTTGTCGCCGGAG
Organism: Bidens hawaiensis; assembly: GCF_021521415.1. Lineage (NCBI taxonomy): Eukaryota > Viridiplantae > Streptophyta > Magnoliopsida > Asterales > Asteraceae > Bidens > Bidens hawaiensis. The sequence continues at coordinate 112,045 of NW_027495064.1, read as the reverse complement.
TGTGTGTTTGTTTATTATTATTATATATATATATATATATATATATACACACACACACATATATATGTATATAAGGGCTACAACACCATTATACCTTAAAACAAAACCCATAATTTGCTGAATGGACGTCACATATCGCAAGTTGCCCCATTTTATAGCATCTTCACTACACATAGCCTTAGTGACAAACTTTGATATGATAAGCTTGTAGGCATGCAAAAATGTAAAGCATGATGATTGATGACTCTTGGGGAGTATGTATGTATTTGTCAGAGGCGGACCTACCATGGTGATACGAGATTTGGTCGTCCTATGTGAAATTGTTCTTTAGTATTATTGTAGTTTAAAAATCTCGACCAACCCTTGTGAATTTGTAGTGATAGTTATCAGAGAAAATTTCCGACCTATGTAAAAAATCATTTAGATTTGTTACTGATATATGTGAAGGTTGTATGTGAATGTACAAGTGTTTGAAGCATGAGAAAATGGTGTTTATGCATGTATGGATGCATGTGGACATATAAGTGTGAAGTGGTTAAAGCTTGATGTAGAAGAGCGGTCAATTTGTATTTTGGATGGACCGATTATCACGGTTTGGTCCGGGAACTTCTTATTGAGGACCCATTTCTCTGATTCAGTTCTTTGTGCCTGTCTTGGGACCTTGCTCGGTCTCGAGCTTTCGGTTGTAAAACAATGCCGGTTCACATAAATTATTGTCATGCCGGTGCGGGTAGGAACTCCTACCGCACCGTGGGCTGTGGACGGATGAGCATTGAAGTCTCCAATCGCTTCTCGTCCTAGGATAATGTCATGTTTGGAAGTTGCTGGTAAGACCAAGAATTCAACTTCCTCTGTTCTTGAATGTATCCCGTCACTGAGTGTTACCGGGAATGAAATCACTCCACGCGGGTGCATTATTTCTCCCCCGAAACCAGAGACGGGAGCATGAATTGGCTGTAATCTTTCCTTGTCTTCCTCATCCAACTGCTCAAAGCATTGTTCGTACATGATGTTGAACGTACTACCTGTGTCAAAAAACACATATTGTGATCGGTAGTGTCCGAACTCAGCAGTTATAATCAGCGGATTTTTGTTACATGGACCGCCTTTGACCCGAGGAAAGATTACCGGCTCACTTTTCCATTCCTCCTCCAAATAATTCCTCCTCTTTCCCTTGTTTGAATGTCCACCCTGAATCATATGGACATTCAAATCCTTGACATGTCTTTTAGCTGGGCGTTGGTTGTCCTTTGCGGGAGGTTTGCCAGTCCCCGCTCGTGCGCCTTTCACCAGGTGTTCGAGTTTACCATTTTTAACAGCTGCTTCAATTTCATTTCTGAGGGCCACACACTCATTTGTGTTGTGTCCAACATCATTGTGATATGAGCAGTGTTTGTTGGTATCAAGAAATGATTTCCTTGGCACCGGTTGGGGCTTTCGGAAGGTCAGATTCTCAGTAATGAGGATTTCTGAAGGAGTTTTCGATAACTGGGTCCAACTGTTGGTGGAACGAGCTGAAAAGTTACGTTTACCTTTGTTTCCGATCAAAGATCTTGCATCAAAAGGTTTAGACGCTTCCGCACTTGGTTGTAGCCTTGACCATATTGGTCCTTTGGTCTGCTTGTTTGGTCTTGGAGTTTGGAACTCGACCATTGGTGATTGTTTCTGACCCCCGGAGCTCAAGGTTTTCTCAGTTCGTGCATACACCTTAGATGCTTTCATGATTTCATCCCATGATTCGGGCATTCCGTCTCTCCCTGTAAGCGTACGGATCAAGCCGTCGCAGTGGACGTTTTTACAGAATGCTCCTCTTAACATATCCTCGCTTACCCCCTCCGATGTTAAGGCTCTCGTTGGTGAAACGAGTAATGAAGTCCTCGATGGACTCATTATTGCGTCTTGTAACATCTAGTATCTCGGAATGATCGCGGGTATGTTTCCTCTGCTGACTAAAGTGCTGGGAAAATTTTGCTATGAAATCATTCCAGCTTTTAATTTGTCCGGCGGGCAACTTCTCAAACCATTCGCGGGTAGTTCCAGTGAATGTGAGTGCAAACATGTGGCACCAGTACGGAAGAGTCCAACCGTTGACTCCTCCGACTGCCACGAATCTCAATAAATGATCACTGGGGTCCGTCATCCCGTTGTACGTTCCAACAGATGTCGGAATTTTTGCGTTTATCGGGAATGAGGCTTGTGCGATGCTCGGAATAAATTTCGACTTTTCCGCAAAGGATTCCGGACAATATGGTTTTGAGAAATTATATTCGGCATCGCTACAATACTCCGCATGACGGACCACTGGTGGCGGATAACTAGCCCCCCCGTATGAAGGAAGACGGCTATCCCCGCTGTAAAAACTACCATCCGGGCGATAAGATGAATCATACCCGTCCAGTTCGTCCTCATAGGATGGTACTCGTATGTCTATGCTGGGACGAGGACGCAACTTTCGGGTTTCGCTCATGTTTTTCTCCGGTGGAAAACTGTACTAGATGTGGCTTCCCTTATGGGAGGAGACATAGATCTCCTGGGAGGCTCATCATACGTCAGGGTACGACCATGGAAACGTTCGTTCCGGACCCGACGTTCATATTCAACTTTCAAACTTTCTTGTTGAACACGAGGCCACTCGTCCGGAGACAAAGTTTCTTCGGTCCTGAGGCTCTGACGGTGAGCTCTTCTTAAATTAGAATCACCGGAATCTTTTTCCAACTCTAACTCCGATTGAGTTCGGTGGTCTTTTCTTGCAACACGTTCTAGAATTCTCAGGTTCGAACCACCTGGAGCTGTGACATGCCCTAAGTCGGTGACTGGTGTAACCACATTTCTGGTGTCCATCGGAGTGACACCTTCTTGCTAAGCGAACAATCCCCGAGCCGTTAAACCACCCAAGGTGAAACCTCCAGGGTTCACGGTATCGGTTCGTGTGCCAGGAGTTGAAATTCTATCGAACACAGATGTTGCTCCCTCACGTGTTTAAGGTTTAAATCACGTGGAGGTTGTGTTTGATTCTCCGTCGGACCTTTAGGTAACTGAGTCATATCGTAAAGAGAACGGAATTTTTTTTTGCTGTTCTAACAAAAGCACGGATGCCGCCAATGAAGAAACACGGATCTACTCCCCACTAATTGGTCCTAGATCCGACGTGTCCACAGGGTAGGATACGGTTAACTGCCAAAACGATATGAACACGATTCCCAGGGTCCAGTGACGTGAATCCTGCAAAACAGAACACCGTGAGCTCGTTACGGGAAGGATGAGGTGGGAGGTCTTCCCGTAACCACCCTCAGGCGTTAAACCTAAACCATGGATTAGTTTATTCGATGAGAATTCGTAATTGTAAAATTTAAATAGATTTACCTAATTTGATTGATAAAGTTAAAACCATGAGACGCGAAACAATAGTTTATATTAATAAGACAAGTTACAAAATCCATAGTTTTTTCTTGGTTTCGTCATATTGCCATAGACTTATGTCTTATGTTGTTCAAACGAAACTGAAGCGACAGTTGTCTACTAAATGTATGTTAATTATTAAGTAATGTTATTAACCTCTAAAGAGTCCAACCCATATTATTATTTAAATACATAGATGTAAATACTAAACTGGACCACGCCATGTGTGATGCAAATAACGCGGCTAAGTTTGTTAATTTCCCTTCTTTGCTAAGATATGTATAGTGTATAATATATGTATCAAGAAAAAAAAAAATAATTCCAATAATGACCGGTATTCCGGTTGGGGCCGTGTGTCACACAATAAGTCAATAAGGCAAAGATGACTAATATAGTTAAAAAGTCACCATACTAGACTAGAGATGTATGATGTGTATCTAGATGTGACTCAATGTTTGGGTTAGGCAGGATATGAGAAAGTTTTAAAAACATACTGATTTATTTATAGGTTATCTCTTAATTTGTCAGATATTTTTATAATTTAACAAAAGATTGTGAACTAACCGGTCAATCGGTGCACAACTCCCTTCTATATATAAGAGTTGAGGTGTCCTAATTTTTCACTACATATGTTTTTCATATAAAGTCATCAACATTATATTAGCTTTTTATTTGTATTCTCATTTAATCTCTAAACCATGAAAATATCGATCTTTCTCATCCTTCCCATCCTCTAGCCTTTCAAAATAAATTATAAACCTACGTAAAACTATATAAACACTAATTTCATTAAAAGAAATTTTACAAGACTAGAAAAATAAATGTATTTTATTGAAAAGAAAAATAAGATAGCCAAAATGTCAATATTGACCCCAAAGTCGTTTGATTTCTTGTTTGCATTGTGCTACTGCTATCACTTGAGTGTCAGAACAAATAGTCGCCAGTCTAAAGATAAAATTGCAAATCCTTCTCCTTCTATGTTTTCTTTGCATATTTTCCTCCGTCATGACGATACACGAATATTGGATTTTGTGTTTCTGGAAGAAATTGAGATTGTGATCGAGATAGTTAGACATCATTGCATGCTTGTTGCATCATAATTAAATTGCGGATGAGATTGATATTAAAGTTGGTGTGATGAGAACATTGCGCAAAATTGCGATTGTGATTGACATTAAAGTTGTCGTGGTGAAAACATTGGGGGGTAGGGACTAGGGACAATCAATATTGTGCTGAGTACTAGCACCATACCGGTACTCACCCACACAATCGCCCATATTTGTTTTTCATATTCTTGATTTCAGTACCAAATATTTTTGGTTTTTAAGTAGTACCGATACTGACCGGTATCAAACCAATAAAATTGATACGGTATTCGATTTATACTTTAACTCATTTTCACTATCGTTATTTTTCGATTCAGTACCGATCTACATTGGGGTAAATAGCGACGTTTGGAATAAATCAAGTTATATATATAAAGCTTAATTAACAATTGGGGATGGTCTCTCGGTCTCTCTGAACCTGAAGAAACACGGATCTACTCCCCACTAATGGGTCCTAGATCCGACGAGTCCACAGGGTAGGATACGGTTAACTGCCAAAACGATATGAACACGATTCCAGGGTCCAGTGACGTGAATCCTGCAAAACAGAACACCGTTTGCTCGTTACGGGAAGGATGAGGTGGGGGGGGGGGGTCTTCCCGTAACCACCCTCCGGCGTGAGAACAAGTACCGTTCTGACTTGAGAGATAAATTACTTAAGTAAATTGAGAGAATACCGTGGGAGTGAATGAATACCTCATGGTGATTGAGAGGGTATTTATAGGCGAAGGATGTGGGAAGGTAATTGGGCCAGCTGTCCCTTTGGAAGATGCTCTTATAACCGTCTGGACACATGTCCTCATATTACTGGTTAAGTTCATACGTTGCATGTGCATGTATAACAACCTGGACACGTGTCCTCTTATGATAGGACGAAGAATAACCCTGGCCATGTGCACGGTTATAACAACCTGGACAGGTGTCCTTCAATAATTGGCTAATACATCACGTATTACTTAAGAGAGCATCTTGGTAAATCTTCTAGAGTGTTACGCGGACGGTCTTTCTGTCCTGCGGACGACTTTTGAGGGTGCCAGGATGCTTCCGCATGCCTTATGGAAGTGTTTCTTCCGCCTACGGTTATGCGGATGGTTTGAATGTCCCGCGGGTGCCTTATGAGGGACTTCTGATTAACCCGCGGGTACTACTTAAGGGTATTTGGGTCTTTTTGGTACCCTACCTCTATAAGTCCCCCCAGTTCAGTGTTTCTTCCGTGTGAAGTATTTTATGCGGGTGAAATTCTGGACTTATTGTGTGTTGGGGGTTTTTGGATTTTGAAGTTAAGTGGGAAAATATCTTCTGCTGGTATAGATAATCATGGAAAAGGACAAGTTGACCACTCGCAGGCGCGTGAACAGATGATGGAACGTTTTTTTACGGCTATCACTGTACCTGTCTGTGTAGCTTTTCTCTTTTTCGAATTTCCCGCGTGACGTAGTGACTTGTGATTGTGCGATGTTTTTCTCTCTCCACTATTCATATCCCATCGCATTAATTGCGATGGGTATAAAAGGGAGAGAAGGCTTTCCCATTGAAGTTTATCGCCTTTATTTTCTAATTACCTTCTTTGCTTTTTCTTCTGATTAGAACTTCGAACTTTCTCTGTAATCCGTTAAGCAAATTCGTCTGCAATGTCGAATGTTCAGACTGAAGTTGATGAGATAGAGGTCTCCTGGGACCACTCAGAATACGAGAGGTTGCTGGAGACGTATGGCATTCCACAGGAATGGGAACCAGAATTTCCTTCACCGGGTTCGATAGCCAGTCTATCTTCACTTGGAAAAATGGCTGCTATGTCGATTACTTTACCTGTGGGAATTTCCGTCTTTCTTTAACTAAATTCCTTATGAATTTGTTAACTGCATATGGAATTCATTTATCCCAACTGCAAGATGCGAATTCGACACTATGAATTTGGCTGTATAGCACGGGACCTGGTGCCTCATGTTGATCGACTTCCGGTTTTCTATCATCTTGCCATCCGCGATGGTTGGTATTCCTACCAGGGATTTTCTAACCGAAGTATTGGATATGAGGCCGAGAAGGTGTCTTCCGACTGGCGTTGCAAATTTTTTTTGGATTTCTGAGGACGTGGTACCCGTTGCCATGGTTCGTCGTCCTGTCAACTCTCGTCTTCCGGACGTTGTTACGGCTGCTTATGAAGGTCGTGTCTGGTTCCGTACCCTAACGATGGAACCAACATCGATGCGGGCACTACCGGAAGAAGCCTTAGTGTGGGCAGGCATGAGTCGCTTATGGGCCTCAGAATTTATGGAGCCTATTTTTGTTGACTTGTATGAACGTAAGTTATCCTTACTATTTTTCCTTCTTTTGTGATGTATTCTGTAATTAAATTTTTTATCTCCTCAGGTCGAGGTTCTATGATCAATGCCCTTTTTGAGGACAGAGGTTGTGTCCGACATGGCATCCGGGATGCCGGTGATGTGCCTATTCTTGAGAAGACTAAGTCTCGTTTCCTTTTTCCAAAAAAGATGCGGGCTGAACCTATTGTCTCTAATGCCACCTTTGAGACAGGTGCGTACGTTCTAAACCCTCATCCGCTTATTGCTATTACTTCTGATGGAACGATCATCACTTTATTATCGAGTGATGATGATGGCGATGGTTCCGATTTTTCTTCCTCTCGAGAGGAGAAAGAGTCCGATGACGATATACCTGAATCTTCTTCTGTCTCCCAACTATTGGCAGAATTAGAGAAGAAGAGGGCTTTTATGGCTTTTCAAGCAGGTCAAGCGGGCGCCAAAACTGTGAATGCTGAGGCAGGACCTTCGAAGAAGAAACGGAAAACCCATCGTCCTAAGAAGCCACAGTACAGTCTTATCGATCGCATTGACACGGTGTAAGGTATGTGTTGTTTTTTGAAATACTTTACCATTTTGGACTGTTTAGCTAATTGTAACTATTGTGTAGATCCGCTGATCTTACCAAAGGACGTGTCTAAGAGGTTGCCTACTCCAACTCCTTAAACGGAAAGGCAACCTTCTCCTCCTCCGGAAAAGGAAGTAGAGGACCAGCCTTCTGCTCCACCAAGTACTACTAAAGTAGAAGATCAACCGACCTCTCATCCGTTTGAGGATACTATAGAAGAGAGGGTGCCAATTCCTCCAATTGATACTTCGGTGGAGGACCCCAACAACCAATCTGGGACTGATAATCGTTTTAACTATCTTTTCCAGGCTAGGGGTGGTACAAATTTTCAAGGAAGTGACCTTCCTGAGGATGTGGGAGGCTTTAGGCGTAATGAAACTCCTCCTCGTCCTCCCCCTCCTCCTCAACAATCATCGCCTTTCTCAGTTCGCGGAGAACCGTCAGGTTCCCGCTATTATGGGGATGCGAACTTGGGTGATAAGCATGATTTGTTTATCCCTCCTTGGGATATTACTAACGGATCCCGGTCACTAACCCTGGGGTCTGTATGAGTTTTATGAAACATTGTGTGCCTCCTGCTGAAATGTCATATCAACGTGACCTCTCCCGCCAGGACCTCCACACGAACGTAGCCTATCATTTGGCTAATGTTTTAGCTGGAAGCCAAGAGGTTCTATGTGAGTGGCGCACTCTAGGCGGGAAGGTGGCAGAGGCTCGTCGAGCTTCTGAGGCTGCCCAAAAAGAAGCCGAGGGGCACCGCATTGTAGCCCAAACTACTAAATGGAAGCAGGTTAACGCGGAGAATGCCCTCAAGGGTGAACAGGACCGCAACGCTGCAGCTGCTCGCCGATGGAAGGAGGCTTGTGAAAAGCAAAACTCCCTTCTTGAGGCCGCTCGGGAAAAGACTCAAAAGGAGAAAGATGATTTGGCCCGGGCGCAAGAAGCAAACTCGGCCCTAGAAAATCAAGTGTCTCTTTATGGTACCAGAATTCAGGAACTTGAGGCCGAGTTAAAGTTGCAGAGAGAGCAGAATGATCTTAAAGACAAAAGTGCCCTCGAGGTTCAGACTGCTTATGACTCTCTCCTACAAGCTCATGAGAAAATAACCACAGAATCTCGGGCTCTTCAAGAGCGAGCCAAATGTGCGGAACGAGACCGTCAGTGGTTCCTCGCCCGAGGGGTTGATGCTGTAAGTAATTTCCCCTTTTGAATGTTCCTTGCTTATTTCTTATTTTTGTTACTGAAAATCTTGTATTTTTATCCTGACTGGTCGTTCGTCATATCAAGGGAAGCAAGGAGCTTACTGACAAAGTTTCTTCGGTCCTGAGGCCATGACGGTGAGCTCTTCTTAAATTAGAGTCACCGGAATCTTCTTCCAACTTTAACTCCGATTAAGTTCGGTGGTCTTTTCTTGCAACACGTTCTAGATTTCTCAGGTTCGAACCACCTGTAGCTGTGACATGCCCTAAGTCGGTGACTGGTGTAACCACATTTCTGGTGTCCATCGGAGTGACACCTTCTTGCTGAGCGAACAATCCCCGAGCCGTTAAACCACCCAAGGTGAAACCTCCAGGGTTCACGGTATCGGTTCGTGTGCCAGGATTTAAAATTCTATCGAACACAGATGTTGCTCCCTCACGTGTTTCAAGGTTTAAATCACGTGGAGGTTGTGTTTGATTCTCCGTCGGCCCTTTAGGTAACTGAGTCATATCGTAAAGAGAACGAAATTTTTTTTTTGCTGTTCTAACAAAAGCACGGATGGCGCCAATGAAGAAACACGAATCTACTCCCCACTAATTGGTCCTAGATCCGACAAGTCCACAAGGTAGGATACGGTTAACTGCCAAAACGATATGAACACGATTCCCAGGGTCCAGTGACGTGAATCCTGCAAAACAGAACACCGTGAGCTCGTTACGGGAAGGATGAGGTAAATTGAGAGAATACCGTGGGAGTGAATGAATACCTCATGGTGATTGAGATGGTATTTATAGCCGAAGGATGTGGGAAGTTAATTGGGCCAGTTGTCCCTTTGGAAGATGCTCTTATAACCGTCTGGACACATGTCCTCATATTACTGGTTAAGTTCATACGTTGCATGTGCATGTATAACAACCTGGACACGTGTCCTCTTATGATAGGACGAAGAATAACCCTGGCTATGTGCACGGTTATAACAACCTGGACATGTGTCATTCAATAATTGGCTGATACATCACGTATTACTTAAGAGAGCATCTTGGTAAATCTTCTAGAGTGTTGTTATACTCCGACAGCTGTCCCGGGGCATAACCTCGTAGCTGTTTACGCGGACGGTCTTTCTGTCATGCGGACGACTTTTGAGGGTGCCAGGATGTTTCCGCATACCTTATGGAAGTGTTTCTTCCGCCTACGGTTATGCGGATGGTTTGAATGTCCCACGGGTGCCTTATGAGGGACTTCTAATTAACCCGCGGGTACTACTTAAGGGTATTTGGGTCTTTTTGGTACCCTACCTCTATAGAACCCCTTTTAACAGGTTTTCTCTTATAGCAGCTCCGTTTCAAGCCAACCTGATCGGTCTACACGACTTGGAGATGTTACTCGACAATCATCGTCATCACAACATATATATTAGTCCATTATTGTTACTAAAAGTAGATAGGAATGAGTAAATTATTATTGTATAAACTTTATATCGTAAAGAACATTTAAATAATCCCCATGGCCCATGTCGATATCATAAGTTTTGACATATTATTCAACAGTTGAAATTGCTAACATAGAAAATTAATAACGCCCAAAAGGAGTTTGAAAGGGCTTCAAGTTGTGCGCATGGCTACTTATTAAATTCCAACATAATTATAAAAAAAAATCATATATTTAATTTAATCTAGTGAAGATGATGAATGTAGTTTTCTAAATAGATTGGATGAGTTATAACCCGTGTAGGTAAGGTTAAATAAATATAATCCTTCTAATTATATTGTTTTTAAAAAAAGACTATACTAAACTAAACTGTGTAATACGACGTTTTATAGCACTCTGGTTCACGAACAAGATGTGACATTCACCGGCAAGCATTTTATAGAAAAGCTTGTCTTGTAGAGTTTGTAAATGACCTTTTACATCGAAGACGTTCATGGCTACTATCAAGCTCTCAAGCAAGTTTGAGAAAATATTTGGGTGAAGGATAACAACATTCCGATAGGTTAAGTGAATAACGACTTTTTCTTGAATGATGAGTCATAGATAACGACTGGAATATTACGTTACCTATTAAAGTTCGCTCATTATATTTTCATAATTGTTCAAACACACAATTAGTTAAAATCTTACTTGAACTTCCCTCCAAATCTCACTTCACAAATCATTCATTACATTTTACCTCTATAATATCACTCATTACTTGAAGCTAAACATAGTTCGTTCGACACTCCGGCCCACTTCACAAACCTGTTCTGACCACCACTCAATAAATTCTTGGACATGTCACGTTTTCACAAGCCTATTCTATTTTGTGTTTTTATTAATGCTTAATATTATACTGGAAGTAAAATAATAAGAAAGTATTACTTTATAATTATTAGTTTACTAGATTTATATCCCGGCGCGTTACGCTGGCCAATTGATAAAACAACCTCAACGTTGAAACCTGGGTGTTGGTAAAATTTGAGTGTTACGTCGGTGAGTTGACGCGAATTCAGTTAGCATCGTTTACATTCTTTATAGCATAGACACAATTGGTAAAACTTTAACGTCCAAAACAATATATATTCTTCACATTAACATATAAAAAAATAAATTATTTAAAGCGAAGTTTGTTTCATCAGTAAACCCAGGCGGTGGTAAAATCCAAACGTTATCAGGCCCAGGCATTGAGACAGTAACTGGACACAAGTTCACCGGTTTCGGCTACGTTTGTTACGATAGCAGAGCTAAAAAAGGAAAAAAAATATATATACAATTTGAGTGCACCAGTGGGGTGGTGTTAGCTGGTAAACTCGGCCGTTGGTAACACCAAGTGTTGTCGGTCATGGACGTTGAGACGTTTGAGTTTATGCGAATTGGGTCAATTTTCGTCACATTTGTTATGATATCGGAATTAAAATAAACAGAAGAAATTATCATGCACTCAACTTCCGTTATATTCGTTAGGGGTACCAAAACGAAAAAAAATACAAAAGTGTGTGGACAAGTAAGGTGCCGCTAAGTGGCCCAACTCCGGCTTAGCGGCACCAAACTTGTAGTTTATATATGTTAGATAATTACTTAACTAATACCTAATTAACAAAATGCTTAACATTCTATAGAAATTTGGTAAATTTAATGAGAAGTCACCAGCTAAGAAGATGAAATATAGTGGGCTGAGCAACCTGTTAATCTGTCATGGACTCATGGGTGAAGGTGAAGGTGGTTGGGAGTTGGGACTTGGTGGCTGGCCCAAGCAAAGGAGCCCAGATGATATAAAAATAGTTATCTATAGATTTATAATAGAGATGGTCTATATTCTAATGTTTTGTTACGTTTTTTATCACAAGATTAAGGAAATTACATTTTTAAGTAAGGGAGATCAAAGCTTGATACCCGACCCGACCTGTAGTAAAATCGGCCTGACCTGATACCCAAAAATTACAAGTTGTTTCACACGGAGACCTGACCTTATGAGGTATATTAGGTTTTGGTTCTACATCAATTCGGTTTATCAGTCATGTGCCATAGATAGAGTCCGGAATTTAGTTCCAATTCAGCCATTCATCTTATCAACCGTGTTGAGCGAATTCAAGGCTATCATATCATCGAATCGATTACTAATTCATCCTCAAACATCTCATCATCATCAGTATGCTTGCATAAAGTTTATTCATATTTTCACAATATTTGATTCGTTATCTATATGTTTAATTTGATGATGATTCAATAGTTTTAATGTTTAGTACCACATGATTTTACAATTTTAGCTAAAACTAAAATAATTATAAAAACCCAATATAGAACTTCCCAATCCCCACACGTGGACATTTCAAACGGACCAAACCTCATATTTGAACTTATTTTATGATACATGATCAAATACATTTTAATTTTAACATGAAAACGGTGAGAACCAATTTGTTGTTATGATTAAGTTTATTTTTATAGGTGTCTGCTGCTATTTTTTGTTCATATTTACTAATTATCGATTATGAGACGTTATAAGTATTTGCTTATTTATATTTTGTTGTTATTATTAGATGTTTTCTTTTGCTGTTATAAGTATTTGCTGGTATATGTTGTTATTATTTTGTTCTTGATTTTGATTCTTTTGTTGTAGTTTTTAGGTTCTTTTCTTTGTTATTATAAGTCATTGTTTATGTAAATTGGTATTGTAGTTGGTATTGTTTCTTACGCTTGCATTTTTAAATAAATTGGCATTATTTCCTACGTATTCATGTTAAGATCAAAATGTACATGAACCTTCCCCCTTATTTTATTATTCTTTATAATTTTAATTTTTTAAAATATAAGGTAAGAAATGTAAAAAATATACATAGCTCATAAAGTTACGTATATGTACGAGGGATATATGGTTACATATGTGTAATTTTGTAAGGTACATATATATTTAAGCTTTATTTCCATTTCTACTCATATATATAAAAAAAAGGAACAAAAAAGCTATTGGAAGTGGTTTTCTTGCATCCTTTATTTTGTCATGATTCGTTCCGTAAGTAGAATGAGTAGAAAGAAGAGAATCGGAAACAATAGAGGCTTTTCACAATCGGAAGCAATAAACTGGTGGTCGGTAGCGTTTCTGTCGGCGAAGGCATTAGCTTGTTGATAAACTGGCTAACTGATATCTGGAATACAGGTGATTTCCGAACTGGTTATGGTCAGCATGGTCAAAATTAGTTATTGCAATAAACGGTATTGTTTAGTTACGATTTAAAAATGTCTAAATCCAAACATATAAAACTGATATTATTAAAAATGTCCAAATCCAAACATATCAAAACAGTAACTGTAAATTCAATTCCAAGAACTGTTTTTCCGAAACGAAAAAAATAATCGAACAAGTCATCTAAATACAAGATAAATAAAATAACTTAATAAAGAGCACTTTATATTTACTTTTTAAGTTTTAGAATCTAACAAAACATAATATTATTAAAAAAACATAGAAGTCAATACAATTTATTGTTTTTATATAATCATCCTCATCTCCTACGTTTAGCGTTCACCATGAGGCTTTGGTTGGTGTTTGTGCTTCACCACAGGACGTTTTAGTTTTCATCATCTTGCAATGTTTTTTTCAAATGAGCTTTTAAAACGGAATTGGACGTGACTTTAAAAACCATACTTGTTTGAGTGGTTTTAACCCCCCCCCCCCCTCTCTCTTAACCTTTTTAGGAATTCGAGAGCTAAAGAAATGGTGTATTTAAACCAATACATCCAACATATATTTATACAAATGGTATGAAAAACACTTTCATACAACTAGATTTTGTTGTTTTTTTCCCCGAATGGTCATAATCGGTTTATGACCTATACAAAATAATTGGTTGGTAACCTGTTTTTGCTTCTACATAACCGCTACCTAAACGGCATATACTATTGGTTACAAACCAGTTTCTCTAATATCAGTTACAAACCGACTATTATTTTGATTAGTAACCGGTTTCAGTTCCTTAAAATATTAGAATTTGTCTCTCTACTCTTATCTTATTAAAACTTTGATACCGGACTAGAGCCTACAAACTTTTGATCTATAATTATTTCAATTAGCTTTAAAAATTCTATTTCAAATATATTTAAAATATAGAGTTTTAACAAAAGTTTGGATTTAGTTATGAATGAAAATTACTCATAATGCCACGTGTCCAAAATTATTTTCTTTTATTAGTATAGATAGATTTTACGTGTAATTATGTAATACTAGGGTATAGTCCATGTTACACATGGGTGGAAAAATATGTCAACAAACATAATAAATTTAAACAACAAATTCAAGCAACACAAAACTTCTTCAAACTCTCGAACCAAAACGTTAACAATTTACATTGTCTACATATTAAAAGTTAAAAGTTACAATAAGTTAACGTACATCAAACAAACAAAAAACATCAACAAAAGAAATAAACATGTTCTTTCATATTAAACTACCACCAACTTCTTCAAACATTCTATCAAAAGAAACTCATTTTGCTACACTACCTGAAAATATAATAAAACAATAGCATCCAAATTAAATATATCATAATAACATATTTACTAATGAGTAACATTTTAATATTAATAAAGTTGTTTTTATTAAATTGTTGTTTTTATTAAAGCAAAATAACATATAACAACCAAAAAAGTAAAATGACAACATAAAACATCTTCTTAACTTAAACTATTAAACCAAAAAGATATATCAATAAAAACCTTTTTTGACTGTCATTTTATAACTAACAAATTTGATACTCTTTCAAAACAACCCGTTTTGAAATATTTTTAAACTAGTTACAAAATATAAAAAAATTGGAATTAGTCAACTTCAAAAAATTATGATTTTTTTTACCAATCTTGCAACAAACTTTTAAATCACTAACATTAATATTTTGTTAAATTTGTAAAACTTAAAAATGTTTTACAATAAATGAATTTTCAAATAACTTTGGAAATATTAAAAAAATTTATGTTGACTTGAAAATAATTAAAGCTGAAAAAATATGATATATTAAGACCATGTGTAGTCATAACTCTCCACATCCAGACATTATGCGTCACGTGGCGCCCAGTCATAGTTATGGTTTTTTACAAAAACAAGTTGTAGTCATAACTCTTCACCCACAGGCATTATGCGCCACGTGGCGCCCAGTGACTTTTACACTTTTTGTTTTTTTTTTTTAATTAATCAAATAACAATAATATTTTATTAAATAAATATTACATGAAAATAAAAAAAACCATTCGTCGTCGTCGTCATCTTCGCCCTCGTCACCTTCGCCCTCTTCGTCGTCGTCGTCGTCGTCCTCGTCTTCTTCATCGTCTTCACCATCGTCGTCGTTGTCTTCATCATCGTCTTCATTGTTGCCCTCGTTTTGATCATCGTTTTCACCAGGCAAAGGCCGATACATCCAAAGATGTTGGACCAAATCCTCCTTTAGTGTGTTATGTATCTCTCTTGACCGCACGGAATCCGATGTTACGGCAACGAGGCACGCTTTCCAATGCTATGTGTGTGTAAAGAGAGGTGTGTTTGGGATGAATGGGGTTCATGCCCGACACTCCCCTTTTATAGCCATTTTTGGGCCCCGTCGCGTACCGCGACCGGTCCTTTGGGACAGGTCGCGTACCGCGGCGGCGCAATTTTGGCCGCCTTATGTGGTGGTAACATGTGGTCTGTGATATTGCACCATGTGTTGACACGGTGTTGGGCACGTGTCCACTGACTCAGCAACCCCATCGCGCTACGCGATGGGTTACATGTTACCTCGTCGCGTACCGCGGCGGGACAAGATTTTCTGAATTTACAATTTCAGTCCCTATACTTTCTAAGTTAGTATAATTAGGCTTAAATTTATAGGGTAAAAGACGCGTGTTACAGTTTAAAAGGAAAATTTTGTTTTCTTATCCTATCGCGATACGCGACGGGACAAAGGACAAACCTATCGCGTATCGCGAAGGGCTTGGTCAAAAGGTTCTAGAAGGAGTCAACAGCGATACGAGATCGCTGTTGAACCAACGTCATCGCGTATCGCGATGACGTGTTCTGACACAGTGTGACACGTGGCAGATGGTGGCACAGTGTGTCGCCACGTGACACAACGCCTGCCACGTGTCGCCACGTGGCAGGTCTACGTGGTGACTCAGGCAGCCTACGTCGCGATACGCGACGGGCTAGCCAAGGAGGCCATCGCGTATCGCGATGGGCTCCAAATTTTGCCTATAAATAGAAGGCCACGGGTTCAACCATTATCACACCAAAAACACACATATATATATCTCTCTAGCATCTCTCTAAGTCCCAAATTCCATATTATCGATCCACCTCGAAAACCGTGCCCCGATTCCTCAATTTTCGTGTTCGTTTCCTCAAAGTTCGTGCCACGTTCCACCGACGTATCAACCAAGGAGTTTGCTGTTCCCCGACATCATGGTGATTAGTATTGGAAAGCGTGTCGACGAGTGGTGAAAGTGTTGGTGTTAATCGTTTGGCGAGCATAACAATAAGAAGGGTTGAACAAGAAGATAAATAAGGAGAAACGTTGTTGAAGTGTTGCTCAAGTATTTAGGGTTTATAAGTCAAGAAAAGGTAGGCATAATACCCAAATAAAATAATAATAAAATATTATAAGGCTTAATACCCTAAGTCGAGGTTATACTCGATACCTCGATAAAAAGAAAAGAAAATATAACAAAGAAAGAATAAAAGATAGAATTATAGAAATATGTATATGTGTGTGTAAGTATACGTATATTCTTTGTTATAAATTTTATTTAAGGAATAAATAACTATTCTTAAATAATAAAAGAAAAGAATACGTTTCTTAGAGAAGAAGAAACGTAGGGTTTTATAAATAAACTAAAGGTTTACAAATTACTTTTAAAACTAAAGGTTTTAAAGTAAAAGAGATTTTTGAACTAAAGGTTTATCGAGGTAAAGTTTATAAAATAAGACTAAAGGTCTTAAGCCGGATTGTATATCCGACTAACAATTGGTTATACTCGTACTATAGGTGCGAGATAGCAACGGAAAAGACCCTCGGACGGTGTTTGAAGCCGATCCAAATCAAAAGGTGAATACGCCCCAACTTTTACAAACTTGTTTTCAAACGAGTCAACGTGTTATATGAAAAACTTTACATGAGACTGAGTGTCTCTAAAACGTTTATAAACAAAAGTATAAATACTGGCCTCAGGCTATTGTGTACGTTTGTTTGGATCCTTACATATGTGGTGGGCACATCACACATGGTCACAATTATGCTCGCCTACGGGGAGTATGACCTTGTGTATACGTATAGGCACTTAACTAGTCGAAAGTTGCGGTGTTTGCTGGGGGAACCGAGTATAGAGACTTGAGTTTATGAATTGTGTTGTTTTAACTTGATTATTCTTAAGCCACGTTGAGCCGAGACCTACGTAGTCTCGAGGGGTGATTAAGTAAAAAAATATTTTTAGCGTCAGCATATTCATCAGCATTCGTTGCTGACGTATTTTCTTACATTTTGCAGGTGTTCAAAGTTAGCACTTGGAATGACGAAGTGCAAGAATCCGATGGCTCGGATATTTTTGTTAAATATAATATAATGTTAATGGTGGTTTGTTTTGTAAAACTTAAACAAGTAATCTTTCAAGCTATATACGGGAACTTTTAAATCCTGTCTTTTGTATGAAAATATTACATTTTAAATCCACAAGTTTTAAAGACTTACGCTATTAAAACGTAACTCTGATTTAATTACAATTGTGGTACCAACATATGTGTCATACATCTAGGCCGTAGTTGGGGTGTGACAGAAAGATTTTGAAATGAGTTTAAAATTATGGAGAGTATTAAAACCTTTAAAACTTTGTTGAAATATTGGTCAAATTCTGAATTTAAAAGAAGTTTAAAAAATCATTAATACAATTTATTGAGTTTGACTATCCTTATTTGTTTTATAAACAAATAAGGATAGTCAAACTCAATAAATTGTATTAATGAAAACAAATAAGGATAGTCAAACTCAATAAATTGTATTAATGAGGTACTTAAATGGATAATTTAAATGTGTGTTACCAGAAAAACGAAATAATGATATTGTCCATGGATGAATGTTATTTTTATTTAGAACCTAGAAAAATAACATGTAAAACAAAAAAAAAAAGAAAAAAAACAGGAAAGAAAAATATAAAACTTTAAATATATATAAAACTACCATTGTTATATATATAACATATAACCGGAAAAACTTAACGGAAAAACTTACCGGGAAAACATAAATACGTCCACATATTAGTTTGATCGTCGTTTTTTGTTTACAACCTAAGTTGCTGACTGGATTGCATATGTGGACAACCTAAAAGAATGTCATGTGAATAAATTGTTTTGCTTTAATAGTATTTAAAGATTTGAGCATGCTATAAAATTAGACCACTTGTTAAAATAATAACACAACGTAAAAGGAAATAATCTAAGAGTTTAATAATTAAATATAAGTCGCGATTTTTATTGCAATTTCACGTCCATTGATCTGATCTTTATAAACTACCAACATTCTAATTTCTTGGCAAGTTGTGTGACACATCACACAAGTATGCCTCCACCACTTGTGAAATAACAAATAATGTTTTCTTGTTGAAATAAAGGCTCCAACACAACATCAAATGCCTCTCTTATATTCACTAATGACTCACCCCATCATTGCAATCAACTACTACTTAATTGCTTTCCTAAACAAACCCACGATTGTTGACCACAAAAGCATTCAAATTTAATACTTAAAAGCATCTATTAATATACACTTAACTTGGTGGCACTTCAAGATAAAGCTAACCCATCGTCAAGCTTTCAAATTTATGTGTCTTAGTGGTGGCATGGACCCACCTAACTAAAGCAAACATCACACTTGATTAAAATGCATATATTATTGCTAATGGTGTATTCAACCCCAAAATCATACACATAATCACTTGAATCAATGGATATAGATTTATATGAATTACAACCATTAGAATATAGGTGGGATGATTAAAAGTTGGAAGCTCTTTCTATTGTGAGATCTTCTTTCATAACAATCTAGCCCCACAAAGGTTAAATTTGAAGGGTGGGTGGGGGTCCAAAAGACCAATCATTCAACATGTTCATGCTTTTGCTAAAAGTACTCTTATCACTCGTCACTATGTGCATGCTTGGTTGGTCTTAATAAGTGTTCAGCCAACATTTCTCCTGTCTAAAGGTTCCCTTTTTCTAGAGATGAAATATTCCCTAAGCATAGTAAAATACATGTTTTAATGTATAATGTACACGACGTTAAAAGCGTAGCCGTGGATGTAGGTCTTGAGTTTTGACGATGATCAATGCAAGTCAGTTTCCTTTCAATGTGTAATGAGCGCATACAAAGCACGGTTTTAAATATCGTTATTATGCACACATAGTATGTTTATATTAAAACAGAAACTAGAAGACATATACGCATAGTAATGAACTTTTATACATCATAAAGGATTAATCATGGTTGGCTACCTTCCACAATCCACAAACATATATGGTCCCCTTTCACCCCCTTAGTGTCCAATTCACAATTATTATTCTTCATTCCTTTCTTCCCTTTACACATAATTTCTTTTTCAATATTTATAATAATTATTTATAAATAACACATGCATTCAAACTTATACAAAGCTTTAAACCATTGTTTGTGTTAAAACACAAATCAGATATGCCTTACTACTTCAAACATGAGAAAATTACAAAATAGGATTCAAAGTTGGTCATATTTGTTATTTTATAATTACAAATGAGACTTGTGTGACAAAGGAAACACGAGTTTGCTACACAGATGACTAGTTGAGTTTGTAGCAAAAACCTCTCATTTCTTCATTAGAAAGTTTACTTCGGTTTACACGTACAAGGTTCGATCTTAAAATGTGAAAAGGGCCAGAAATTAACAGGTAGTAAAGACTTTTAATTGAAAATATTGTAGGGAGTTTAAGCAGAATAGTAAATGCTAATTGTAAGGAGAATGAAGCCTCCCTTGAGGGTGGTTTTGTCTTGGTGAGTAATTCGTCAAGTGAAAACAAAACTGTAATCACATTATAGTTCGTTCGGGTTGTTACAATATAAATGTTCCACTGTCAATTTGCTCACTCTACTACTTAGGTGCTCGAAAAACGATGTGTGGATAGATTACAATTAATTACTCTTATATACGCGATGTAATCATATTATATTTTCATTCATAACGTCTCAATTATTGAGAGATAAAACTTAACCGCCGATGGCTTCATGGTTTAGTCGTGTTTGATGTTTATAGTTATTAAAGTGGTGCGGATTCAAGTCTCATAAAATAGGGCAATAAACGGATTCAATGAGTAGAATTTTAGTAGGTGTATTGTGTTCGTTGTAGAAAAAAAGGATAAAACTTACATATTTACACACAAGACGAGGATTTTTATCCACTCGTCCCACAGAAATTTCAATTTTCTATTCTTGTTAATAAATAATATATGTGATAAATGACAAATCAAATCAATAGTAAAACCCGTTTTAATACTTGAAAAATAGTCTCATTCCTAGACTTCCAAATGACACCCCAAGATGTCCATACAATAGCTTCCAAGAGCCTTTTTTCATCGACAAACTCAATTCACACATCCACGACAACATCCTACTCGGTGTAACATAAATGGGCGAGTCAACGTCTACGTGCCCATCTGTCAACACAATTCCAAGTCGAATAAGCAATGTAACAATCCCAAGAAGATGTTCTACCTACTCCACTTGAGTAGAACAAAACACGAACCGAATGCTATGAATGTTAATAGCTTTGTTACAAAGATTCTCTCTAATCGAAAAGCGATCTATCAACAAGCTACATACCATAATGTTAACTTTTTTTGGCACCCATTGTTACATCTAGTAGGCGAGTTAACAATGTAGAAAGAATACAATAATTATCAATATGTTTCCTTAGTGTTTTAACTTGGAAACCATCATGCAATTCGACAGCCCAAATCCATTGCTTCATCGTGATTAGATCACGAAGCTTTCCAACTCTAACATAATTAAGCCCATCTAGTTGATTTCGTTCCACCTCGTCCCTCAATTGTCTCCTCCAACACCACATCCAAGAGTCCAAAACTTTCCTCTTGCTAATCAAGCACTGTTTATGAACTTCTAAACTAAACAGTCTAGGAAATCGAGACGCCAGAGACTCATCTCGCAACCAAACACCATGCCAAAAGAAGCACAAATGCCCCTTTGCCCACCTTAATCTCTCATTGCATATAATAAGATCTCACATAACCCATGGCAATTTCTTTACATCTCTTTCCCACCCCAAAAGGCAGAGATAATATATCAATCTCTTAGTAATATATTCTTCTAACTTTTTCTTTCAAAAATTTCACGATCCAAAAGGTAGAGAAAATGATCCAAAATTCAAACACCTTATTACATATTACTAAAAGCTAGAGAAAATGTTTTAACATACTCAATTTAGGGTCCCACGTACTGTTCAATATAAAGGTTATATTTTTGAAATGTGTTGTTTTAACTTTTAATTATCAACGATTGATGGTTGAACCAAACTTTTGATAAAGACTAATTTTGACATGATCCGAATACCACATGAGAGTGATAAGGGCTTTAGGTTGTTATCTAAGCCATTTAATAACATATGTCGTGTTTGAATTCATACATGTAGCATATTTAGTTAAATAGATCATGTTCTGATTGATCTATATAATTTAACAATTCAACCCATTAATATATATAAAAGTAAATGTTTTATAAAGTCAACCCGTCAACTCATTTACAACTTGTATGCCCGTTTAACATTTTATTACAATTAGTCAGCCTTTATGAACTATAATTAATATAGTTTAAATAAATAAAAATAAATATACTGAGTTGTGTCTAGGTTCCGGAAGTTCAAATGGTTAAATAAATTTCACAAGAAATTCCAAACCCAGCATATTATTTTAACAGGTTACATGTTTTATTTGCATGTGAGATAAAAGTGTGTTTCATTTTTCAGTCATGAGAGAATGGACACCTGTACCCTAACAGCCAACCCCCACTTTGTGTCATTATTAAACCCTAACTATCTATATATAGTGGAGTCCTCTAGCTAGCATCTAGACTAGAGGTGCACAAATCGGGTTCAACTGGAAAACCCGAACCGGTTCAAAACCGGTTTTTTCACACGGGATTGTAAAATGGCACCGGTTCCAATCAAGAACCGGTTCGGTTTCCGACCCGAACCGATGCCCAGATATGCTAACTTTTAAGAACCGGGTAGGGTATGAACCGGAACCGGTTTTTACGTAAAAACCGGTTCCACCGGTTTTTTTTGAAATTTAAATATCATAGCCATTAGGAACCGGTTCCAACGGCTATATAGCCGTTTTTGACCGTTGGAACCGGTTTTTTAACTATAAATAGGTTATTTTTTTACTCTAAATAGCAAGGTTTGTTTGTGTACTTGTTAAACCACTTTCAAAACTATAAAACACACTCCAAACCACAATTAACCTTAAACCGACAACAAATGGCAACTAATGATGACGTTGTTATGGTGATCGAAACAACAAGATGCCCCGATGTTTGGGTTCATTATGATTTGTGTCTCATGACCGACTCACATGAGTTGGCACGTTGCAAATATTGCTCGAAGTTTCTTAAAGCAGGGTCCAACTCGACATTACGAAAACATACGAATAAGTATTGTCGAGAGAAAAGAAGTTTGGAAGCTAAAAAAACGGAAGTGGGAGAGTCATCCGACTCTACAACCCAAAAATAAGTATTCCCGGATTAAAACGACGGACTTTGTTTTTTATGTTTTAGTTGTTATGTTTAGTATCGTTTATGTTTTAATAATGTTTGTAATAGTTATTTTTTAAATAAATAAAATGTTCGTCGTTATTAAAAAAGTAACAAAAATTAATCAAGAGTAACAAAAGTAATTATAATAAAACAAATCAAAACTAAATATTAGTTGAACAAGTTACAAATAATTTTACCAAAACAAATAATTACAACTCTTCTTCGTCTTCATTCTCGTCTTCACCCTCGTCCTCGTTATCGGAAGAAACCCCGTCCTCCGCCTCCTCATCATGAATATGGCGCTCTATTGGTATTTCGTCTTCAAAGTTCGCCTTGTGTTGTACACGATCCACCGCATCCAAATGGTCCTTTAGGCAAATGCAAACCTCTAGAGACTGGGAGTTAGTTTTGTTCTTCGCATAGATAACACCCTCCCACTAAGAGAAAAAACCGATTCGGAAGCAACCGTTGAGGCTTGTACGGCAAGCAAATCACGAGCCATGGTGGATAGAATGGGAAATTCGTTTTGTTTACCTTTCCACCAAGCCAACAAATCAATATTGCGAATTTCGTCGACCGTTGCGCCCTCAACATAGTTTGCTCCACTATATCGACCAAGTTCGCTACTTG
This sequence comes from Bidens hawaiensis, assembly GCF_021521415.1. Lineage (NCBI taxonomy): Eukaryota > Viridiplantae > Streptophyta > Magnoliopsida > Asterales > Asteraceae > Bidens > Bidens hawaiensis. The sequence goes on along the minus strand of NW_027495064.1, from coordinate 88,543 downwards.
GTGTGTTTCCTCTTTGCCTCTTAGATGTCGATTCACGAATCCCATTCATCAAGTTTATAAGTGGGTCATTGCACGGCCTACTAGTTGTTGTTTTTTTCACAAAAGACGATCTCGTGCTTGGACCATACATTTGAAAATAATGGTCATAAAGGTCTTGAAGGTTTTTGTTGAACTTGTCCTTCGCTTCCGTCGACAACTTCGGGTCAATCTCGTGCATACCTAAGTTGTCGAATATTTCCTCAATCGTTGTTTCAACCCCATTAACATTCCAATAGGGGTTTAATGCGGCGGCACAAGTAAAGACCGGCGGTATGTTTTCAAAATATTTTATGAACTTTTCTTTCATCACCGCAACAATATTTTCGAAGAGTTTGTTCTTCTCCGCAAAGCTTTTAAAAACACAAGACATATAGTACAACTCTTGCAAAACCCAACAACTAGTAGGGTAATAGACTCCCGATAATTTTGTTGTTGACTTTTTGAACACGTCAAGATACTCCAACAAATAACCGACTTGGACCCAAACACTTTCCGGAAACATATCGGCCTCGCGTTCTTCAACAAGATTGTTATGAAAAGCTTGTAAAGTTTGGCGTTGGGCAAAAGCACACTTTAACATATGACAAGTTGAGTTCCAACGGGTTGGAACGTCCCAATTCGGCCCCAAATACTTTCTTTCAACCGACTTGCAATAGTTCTTATATTCAAGATGTCTTCTTTTACCACTTTTGAAGACATCTTGTAACATAAGTCTAAAGTATTTTAAATCATCACAAATGTTTTCATTGTCAAGACCTATTTGAACAACCAAGTTGATGATATGTGCAACACATCGGACATGAAAAAAATCCCCGAAACAAGGTGGTGAATATTTAATGATAAATTTTTCAGCCGCCTTAGTATTGTTTGAAGCGTTGTCAAACGAAATCGAAAATATTTTATTTCTCAAGTTGTAAGTCGTTATAACTTCATCAAGTAATTCAAACAATTTTTCGGCGGTATGTGGGAACGGGAAGTTTTCAAAAGCGATGGTGCGTTTCATCAATTGCCATGTCACCGGATCAACCCAATGAGCGGTGACACATATGTATGATTCGGGCAACCCGTGTGGTGCCGACCAAACATCGGTAGTTAAACTAACCATGGCTTCTAAAGAATGAAAAGACTCGATTAACTCTTTTTTAGCACACTCCCACAACCTGATACAATGACGTCTTAAGGTAGTACGACTTACATGTGTGTATCTCGGTTGTAGAGTTTCGCGAATCAACGACGTCAACTCCGGGTCATCAAAGTGGTTAAACGGCAAACCTCGTTGAATAACGAACTTTGCCATTCTATCTTGAACTTGAGTCGTGTTGTAACGAAATAGTGTACCATCTTTACCCAAGTCAATTTGATCGCTCGCGCCAATCCCTTTCAACGCCTTGCAATATGGCTTCTCGATGTGCTTTCTCAAAGTAGAGTTGGAATCGTGCTTTAATATTGAACCACATAGTTTGCAACGAGCCTTTAGATAACCTTCGTCATCCACAATCAAATCCCAATTCTTCCATATGTCTTGGTTGCGGTTATGGTTGACTAACGTAACAACCCTTGGGTCCTCCGTAACAGGAACGGGGGCAACAAAAACACTCTTCTTAGCCTTCTTGTTAGTTTTTTTGATGGGTGCCATAATAATATTTTGTTGGATGGTCGGGTAACGGAACGGGTTTGCTAAAGGAGTAGTATTTTAGTTTGTTTTTGAGTTTGGTGGTGAAATTAGTGGTGGAAAACAAGTTATATATAGGTTTGGGCATCAAAAACCGGTTCCAACGGCTATATTACCGTTGGAACCGGTTCCAACGAATCTATTGTCTCTCGAAAACCGGTTCCAACGGCTATATTACCGTTGGAACCGGTTCCAACGGCTAATTGGTGGCTAAAAAACCGGTTCCAACGACTATATTACCGTTGGAACCGGTTCCAACGGCTACTTTGACTTTTGTTTGACTTTTCAAAAAAAACCCGCCAGAACCGGTTTTTCCGGGTACGAGCCGAACCGGTTACAATTAAGAACCGGGTTGGAACTGATACTAACATACAAATATGAGAACCGGGTACGATTTTCGAGTACAAAAATACCCAAACCGGGTTGGAACTGGAACCGGTTCCGGTTCGGTTCCACCAGTTAGGTTCCGGAACCGGTTTTTTTGTGCACGTCTAATCTAGACATCACCGCTACACATTCTTTCATTCGCATATTATTGGCTGAAAATGAGGACAATGATAGATTTGGGAAGTGACAGAGGCCCTATAGGAATGCATCTAATCACCACCGCAACAGCCGTTGACTGCAGCAGCAGGGAGGTCGGCTTACGCCGTTCCCTACGCTCTCTGCTAGACTGCATTGTCCCAGCGTGTTGCGGTGTTGGTTTTGAACCTGAAGGTTCAAACTTTTCCCCGTATTCTTCCTCTTCTTCCGCCTTTTCAAGTGACACTGATTCACCGTCGTCATCAACATCATCGTCAATCAATGTAAGAATCAATCGATAATTATTATACTAGCCGTATAATCATTATATCTAGAAAATATTTTAATTAACATTTGTGAACTTTTTTCAGACCCGTTCGATGTCATCATCCTCGGGAACCGTAAAGGGCACGTTCTTCGGTCATAGGAACGGGCGAGTAAGTTTTTGTCTCCAGGACGACAACCACCACCACCACCACCGTCGTACACCATCACGGAAAATGACGACACCCACCACGTTATCGTCATTCTCCCAACCCCTCCTACTTCTCGAATTCGCCGTTCCGACATCTTATTTAGCGAAAGAAATGCAACACGGCCTCCTCCGTATTGCGCTGGTGGAGGAAGACCGTACCCACCGCCACCAACCACCAGCCACCAGCAGCGGAAGCATGTTCGAAGTACCCGTCTGGTCTATGTATTGTAATGGCCGGAAAGTTGGTTATGCCACTAGACGAAAGATGACAGCTGCTGACTCAGCAACTCTGACACGTATGCAATCTGTGTCAGCCGGAGCTGGGGTTTTGCCGCCGGAAAATGATCATAGCTCCGACGGAATCATGTATCTCCGGGCAAGTTTCCGGCGAATAATTGGATCACCGAATTCAGAATCATTTCACATGATAAACCCTGAACACGATGGACGATCTTCTTCTTCTAATAATAATTATAATAATAACAATAATTCTGGGCAAGAGCTTAGTATATTTCTTCTTAGATCATCTTCTTAATTGATCAAATAATATTGTTGCATCAAGTGTAGGTATAGTATGTATGTATGTGTGTGTGTCTATATATATGGTTGAGTTAGAAGTTTAGTGAATTAGTGTATGTGTTGATATAGTTTCTAGATCAGAAACCAAAGCCATATGATAGCATTTGAGTTTTAATTTTGTTACATGCATCTTGTGATTTGAGAACTGAGATATAATATTCCAATTGTTAAGTTATGAAACGGCTTTGTTGTATATATTCATGAATTGCGTGTTATAGCGTCCGAGTAGATACCGTTATTTTCTTTTATAAGTCATATAATATTAGTTTGAGGAACAAAAAAAAACGAAAAAGAGATTTAGCCTTTTAAGAGTTATGCAAGACTAAGAGCACCCACACTAACAAACTTTTTCACACAACTTATTAAAATTTATTAACTCATATATACACATGATATATGTGCATGTGTTGAGAGGGGGTGACTTCGCCTCCACAAATTCCCGACCTCGTTCGCAGACTTCGCCTCCACAATTAGGTTCGTCATCTGGACGTATGGAAAAGACATCCATTGTGAGTGCTCTAGTATAAGATGAATTATTAATACAAATATAATAGAAAAGATGTACCCGAATAGTGCAAGATACATGTAGAATGAACCGTTTAAAATCAAACATGACTAATTGATTTAGTGATATGATGTTAAAATCGAAAAGATGGTCATCTTCTTGCAAGTGTGGTGTTGGATTCAATCATTGCAAGTGCAAGATATGGTGGGATTATGATGTTAAAAAAATTGTTATAAAAAAAATTAAGATCGAATGTGTCAGTCTAAAATATGTATTGGCAACAACGGGTAAAAGACGCGATCATATTTTAAATCATCTTATTTAAGCTTCTTTTTATTTTTCTTAGACAACAAAAGCTTAGGCATTCATGATCACCTTGACAAATAGATCATCATTCCATCCGAAGAACAATACATGGTAACCCGGCACACCCACCTAAAGGAAAATCCACAACTGTGAAAACCCTTTGGGCTCTGACTCAACCCATAATAAAATGCTCTAGACAAGACTCCAAAGTCCAACCAACGACCTCTTATTAGAAAAGTTATAGGACTATCGCTGGACTAATTGGTCTTTGGTCTTACTTAAATTTCTAATAAAAAAATAAAGTAGAGTAATTAGTTTGAAGTAAATACTAACTATGAAGATGAAAAGAACATTAAAAAGTTTCACATATTAAAATGATGGAGAAGACTGTCGTACTACTGGCTAAAGTCATGAAGGTAAAGCATTAAAAATAATTCGACAACACGTTGTTGGTAGCGTGTTTGCTCACTCAAAATAATGGTCCTGTCAATTGTCAATAGATCATACTCTAGTCCACATATTGCCTGACATTGTATAGGTGTATAGCCTATAGTTAGCCAGTACAATGACGATACATATTCATATTTTCTACGTGTATACATGATGTATAAGATCGATTTAAGACAAAACTTAGAACTTCATTGCAAAGAGGTGATTACTAGTTGAAAAGTAATAAATGATATGGACAAAAACAGACGGCTTTGGATGTGTGTTTGGTCTTCATTTTGCAAGTTCACAAAAGAGTTTTGGGATATAATTAAATCTTGGAGCTCGTTGTCAACAACCTCCGTAAAAGAGTTGTTAAAGGGAGTTTCATCGCTTAGAAGTGACAAATAGTACTTAAAGAATGACTCAATCGATCAATTGTTTTGGTGTCAAGTGATGTAAACGACAACATAAAAAAGTGGTGCCGAACATTATGTCGACTTCTTTTTCTTTGAATTAAATATAAGGAAAATCTACATTCGTTATATTGGACGGACTGGTATAGTTTTGTAATTAGCTCTTTTTTTTGCATCTTACTACAACATGCCATGTGTGTAGGTATGGTGTGTCATATACCTTCACGTAACTGATGTGTGTATTGATCTATACGTGAAGCCACACAATATGACATTTAAATTTTGTGTATGTAAAGACAACTGATAGGCATTGCCAACATGACTATAGTGATATATACATGTGGGTGATGATTTAAATTTCTTGTAGTGATTGCTAAAGTGATTTTCTTTGCTTTGTTTCACACACACACATAATAGTTTTGTTGTCGGTCAAAAGAGATCATATGCACTTATTCTTACGTCTGGTCAAAAATTTGAAGTCTCCTAACTAGTATGTTCTTTCTTCTCTAAATAAAGGTTATCATAATAAAGGTTATCATAATAAAGTTGTTTAGGCCAAAGATAGATAGTATATAGACAAAAAGTTGTTTACAACAAAAATCCATAATCTCTTCACAAAATTGTAATGATATAATACTTCAATCGTATCTAAATTAAGGTTGTGTTGTAGATTTACATTGGAAACTTTAGTGTAACTTCAATGTCTCTAATTTTGAACACATGTAATGTAATTTGGAGTTCCTTCTAGTTTGATTCCTTAACTATTTTCATATAACTTTTGTCCACCTAATTGATAAAAAATAAAAGAGTGGATGATTCTTCAATCATCACCAATCCTTTTAGTAAAGAGTGAACTTCAATTTTCGTTCTCGAGGTTTGTTTAAATATATAGTTTTGGTCCAGTAGTTTTAAATTGGTGATTTTCGTTCATATGGTTTCATTTAACTTGCAATTAAACCCGAATTAATTAACCTCGTTAACAAATTCGCGTGCCCTTCACGTGAGGGGCATTTTTGTCCTTTTTCTCCATAAAAAACCTCAGTCGTAATTCGCAAGCCCCAGCACGTGAGATGCTAGGGTGTATTTGGGAAAAAAGGACAAAAATGCCCCTCACGTGAAGGGTACGCTGATGGGTTTAACGACCGGACTTAACGGGGTTAATGAATTCGGGTTTAATTGCAGGTTAAATGAAACCACAGGGATCAAAATTGTAGATTTGAAACTATTAGTTTAAAACTGCAAATTTGAACAAACCATAAGAACGAAAACGTAGTTTACCCTATAGTAAATTAACTAAAGTATATATGATTTATGCATTACCAAAATACAAATTAAAAAAAGTGTATTGGCCGGCTACTAGATTTCCATGAATTAATAGTTGCTAATTTGATGTTTTGTTGTTGTTTTCATTTAACCCTTTAGACGTCATCCTATTCCCCGTTGACCATCCTTGACCCACATGGAGCCAACCACACGTTCAATCAGGTTCCTACTTTACCTCAATATTTAGTCACCATCAATCAAATCAGCTCCCCATGGCACATAGAATAAAGGAACATTTACCTACACGAGTGAGTGCTGTCAGTTCACCGTTTTCTTTTCTTTTTCTTTTTCATTCACAATTTGTTTTTCGGATTTTTGTTCATGAGTACCACACCTGTAGCCTGGGGTACACATTTTATTGCATGATCGGATGAATGCTAAGGATTTGCAAGGTAGACAACAAAAGGGACATGCACATGCGTATATTGGTCCATTGTTAAGGCTCCGACCTCCAATGATGATATAATCTAGAATTCGATTTTGTGGTTGATAAAAAGACAAGATTTTAGATAATTTTGGTGTCATTTAAGTTAAGATTATTACAATTAAATAGGTTTTAAGTAAATATTTGTACAAGACTATACTTATTTAGAGCACTTCAAACCTGGTGGTTTGATGGGGCAAAACCACATAGTGACTAGCTAGGGGGGGAATACCCTGTTGGGGTCTAACGGGCAATGCCCCCAATGGGAATTAAAGAATTATATATAGGAAGTTGATTCCGATTTATATGATTGATGGAAAACTGCTTGAAATGATCGTCAATATAGTAACTGATTATAAAAATAAGTTACTACTCATTGTTAGTGGGAACTGATATTAAGTTACTATTGAGTTATTACCGGATGGTAGAAACTTAACTTAAAGTATTAAGTAACTACACAAAGCAGTAATTATACAAAGTTTTAAGGTGGTAGTAACCCTTTGTTCCTACTTACTAGTGCTAAGTTTGTACTGAGATTTTCCATCCGGGGTAGTATAACACTCTTTCTCTAAAGTTGCAACATTTCATTGGTCTAAGTCGATATAGCACGTTTTCATATCATAAGTTGCATACTTGTTCTTGGTTTCTTTTGGAATATCCTATTAAGGATTTATGGCACCAACAAATTACATTAATCATAAAGTGATTAATCTACGATTCAACAGAGTTATCCAAGAATTCAAATAAACAAAACATACACATGATCGCCTATTAGTTAGAACATGTTCTTATAAAATCAGGATTAGAAGGCAACAAGCCAGTGGTTTAGAGGTCAACCGACCCAAGGTAGTCCTATGGAAAACATGCATGGGTTCTTCATAATGAGCTTGATACCTCTTTCTTGTAAAACCTTAGACGAATCATGCATAATGATTTGTTATGTTATGTTCTTCACGTGAGATATATTGAGCTATATATACGAATGATCTCCTCAATATAAAGCGTTTTTGGCTTATTGTTTTGGATGGGAGGAGAACTGCACGGTTAAGTGTGTTTGTGTGGGAGCAATGCGCCATGATGAACGATATTTACAGAAGTACTAGGGCAACCTTTGGAAAGCCGGTAATATTAGATGTTACTCAATAAACCAAGGTAATTAAACCTTTGAAAAACTTACATAGGTCTTGGTAAATAGCTTGTTATACCTAGCTAGGGATGTTATACATAGCTTGTGGAGTTGTAGGTCGTAAATTGCTTGGAATTAGCAACAAAAAGAAAAAAAAAATAACCTTATTTCTCATTTAAGCTCCACTGAGTAGACACATTTCCTAAATTTCAGGCAAGGCCACATGTATGGTACGCAGTAAGATATTTTAGAAAGAAAAAAAAAGTTCCAGAAGACAAAAGCATTCAAGAAATCTTGGAATTAACATTTATTTTGCATGTGTGGGTACAATATATTAGATTTTGTGATACTGTCAAGTATGAACATTATTCTCTAACCATTTATGCATGTTTGGCTATTTCCTTTGTCTTCTTTCATATGCTGACACAAATGGGGCACCCTAGACAAAATGATGGAATGAATGGGGCATAACATGTGCAAATTATAAGTGGTAAACACCAACCTTCCAGTTGTCATGTTATTTACTTTAGTTGTTACAAATTAAGCTTGGGTGTCTAGCAGTCACCTGAAAGATCTTCAAATAAATATGCAAGGGAAGACAAAATGATATTGAAGTTCTATGTATTGTGTTCTTTAGAAATAAAAGAATCACTTGATGACTTGAACCTAAACTCAATCGCGGAAAGAAGTCAAGTACTAATCAAATATGCATTTTTAAAGCCGTATGCTCTTCAAATCAAAATCAATTTATGCGTGTACATGAAACAAGATCATGACATTCGGATGGAAGTTGAGAAAATTTTGCAAATTCAAAAAATGCAAAACACAACTTTAAATCAGAATAATGGGCATCAACATCAAAGCATTATGGGCATCACCATCAAAGTTCTATTCGATTGGTGTCTAGTGATGAAGATAAGAATTGCACTTGCTACTTGCTAGAGATAAGAAACAGGAAGTTAAAGATATAGTAGAATAAGTAGAAATGCTACGTTCCAACATTGCAAAGACGATGCTATTATACTAGTAATGTGTTTACATGATAATCCTGCAAGTCAAATTGCATTAGGTCATTTGGAAAATTTCATCAAACATTTTGTGTGTTAAAGTGTTAAGGCAACTATCTAATTTAATTAGTACATGTTCCTTTATAACAGTTGTCGACAAGCCTTCAAACAAAATTTTAAAATGCTTGCAATACATTCAAATATACTAGATGTTATTCATTTCTCCTTATCTTTGATTCAAATTATCATGCATTTACATGTTATTAATTGTGATAATTTTGGAACCATCATCTTTACAGCATTTTAAATATTACTACATTTATTGATTAGTAATTTGGTCATTCTTATATTGAGAGTGTATTCTCCACCATCATTAAATATTTCCATCAATTTTATCAATGTGATGATACTTTCAAATTGACATAGAAGCAAGAATGTATTATATAGGATATACACCGGTGGTTAAGACTCGCGCGTTAAACCATGTTTATAGAAATAGCGAGAGCTACTAAACCTAACAATACATGCCCATTTGTTGAAATATATCCCGTGGTAATCTCTAACAGTTAGTTCATCATCATCGGTTTACGCATCTTTCTTTTATGTTAGGTCTAAATGGTTTTGCCACCTGAACCATCCATATATTAATGAAATGCATGACGAATAATAGTAGGGTGCCAACACGCAGCCACTGGAAACACGACACTTAGGTTGGTGAAGTGTACATTTGTTTATTATAATGTTAGACCGTCCGCAGTGGCAATGTTGCCACCTGCGTTTTGGAGGATAACGCGGGGGGTACACCGCCCCCCCTGCGTTTTGTAATTTTTTTTGGCTACGTTATATATACAACGCGAGAATTGGCTCAATATCAAAAAAAGAGCCGTTATATATTACCTTGCAGTGGGTTACGGCCACAGCGGTTTTCTGGTTGCCATGGTTGTTGTGGTGTTGGACGGAGTTTGGACGGAGCATTGGACGGAGTTTGGCTGGTTTTCTGGTTGCCACGGCCGAAGCATTGGACGGAGTTTGGTGGTGGTGTTGCCATGGCTGCTGGTGATATACAGATGGTGTGGTTTTAGGGTTTTGATTGGTATATATAAGTATGTAATGAATGGTTTTTTATGGGCCGGTTTTTAGTGTGTTAGTTTGGGCTTATATGACCTTGTTTTTGTTTGACTCATAGTCTCATAGTACTCACTAGAGGTGTACAAATCGGGTTTTTCAAATATCCGGGTTTGGGTATGACCGGGTTTTGAAAAATCGGCTATTGGCAATATCCGGGTAGGATTAATGTAATTTTTATTTAATAAAATATTATTGTTATTTGATTATTCTTATTAAAAATTTTTTTTAAAAAAAACAAAAAGTGTAAAAGTGACTGGGCGCCACGTAGAGATGTTCAAAACGGTTTGGGACTAGGAACCGGAACCGGTTCTTATATTCAAAACCCCCTTTTAAACCGGTTCCAGGCTCGAACCGGTTAGGGAACCGAACCGGTTCTCCCACCCTCGGACCCCTAACCTATCTAACCGGTTCCTAAACCGGTTCCTACACTGTAACCGGAGTGTAAAAAATTTTTTTTTTTTTCGTTTTTCGTTTGCGATTTGGATTCTAAACTACGATTCGTATTTGTATAGCATGAAAAATAAACAAAACAATTAACATAAAATTCATTTTATTTACTTTAAGAAGTTCAAAAAAAAAGGTTACATGTTTTAAAATCTTCAAAAACAAACTAACAAAACATTAAATTTATAAATATAAAGTTGTGACATATTATTTCTAGAAAAGCCTTCTTGTTCGTCGTAATTATTGAGCGGCGACTTCTTCCTCGGAATTACTTGTAGAAATGCCTTCTTGTTCGTCGTGCACTCGAACATCAAGTGGTGTTTCATCTTCGAGAGTGGTTACGTGTTGAATACGATCGATTGAGTCCAAGTGATCCTTTAAGCAAATGCACATCTCAACCGACTCCGAATTTAGTCTTGTTCTTCTCACCGATACTACCATGCCACTAAGAGAAAAAGCGGATTCCGAAGCTACCGTAGAAGCTTGGACGGTTAGTAAATCACGGGCCATGGTGGCAAGAATCGGAAACTCGGTTTCCTTTACCTTCCACCAAGCCAAAACATCAAAAGTGCCATATTCCTCTTCGGATAAACCGGTAGAGTAATCATTTGCACTATACCTTCCTAGTTCGCTTGAAGGGGTGTTACCCCTTTGTTTTTTAGCCGTTACGTTGCGAACGGTGTTCATAAGGCTAATCATGGGATCTCGTACTCTAGTAGCACTTGAAATTGATGAAGACCCCCCCGGCATAGGCATGTGTATGTTTGACCCATATTTATTTAAATAAAAGTCATACATAAATTTAAAATTCAAGTTAAAATAATTTTTTGCCTCTGTTGAAAAGTTTGGGTCAATTTCATGCATATCTAAGGCTGAAAAAATTTCGTCTATCACACATTCAACCCCCGTAACATTTAACATTGGGTTTAAAGCGGCGGGGCAAGTAAAAACCGGTGGCAATTCAAGAAAGTATTTTTTTAATTTATACTTCATTGGTAATATGATGTTTGAAAACATTGGACTTTTATTTTCAAATTCTTTAAGATTGTTAACCATTAAAAATAACTCCGAAAGAACCAAGGGACTTGTCGGATAATACGTTCCCGATAGTTTCGTAGTTGATGTTTTAAAAACTTCAAGAAAAGTCGATAAGTCATTGATAATTTCCCATTTCTCATTTGAAAAGGGGATTGCCAAATCATTCTCGGCAAGGCTAGAATGAAACATTTGTAAAGTTTCTCTTTGTTCCAAAGCACTTTGAAACATTGTGCAAGTGGAATACCATCGATGAGGTACATCCCAATTAGCTCCCAAAGCTTTTCTTCCCGTATCTTTACAAAATTTTCTATAATCCATTTGTCTTTTTTTACTTTTCTTAAAAACTTCATGTAACATTAGTCTAAAATCGTTTATAACCGATGTAACCTCATCCGAAGCAAGTCCGTCTTGCACGATTAAATTAATGATATGTGCAACACACCTTGAGTGAAAAAATACACCATTGCAAATCGGCGTATACTTTAATTTTAATTTATCAACCGCCGATGTATTATTCGACGCGTTATCAAATGCCATTGAAAATATTTTATTTTTTAGTTTATAAGTTTTTATAACATAATCTAAAATTTCAAACAAATTATCTCCCGTATGTAGATACTCAAAGAGTTCGAAAGCAATTGCGCGTTTCATAATTTCCCACGATGACGGGTCTACCCAATGAGCGGTGACACAAAGATAAGATTCGGGTAGACCATGTGGAGCCGACCAAACATCACTAGTTAAGTTTATTCCCGTATTTATATTTTCAAAATATGCAATTAGTACCTCTTTGGCCTTCATCCACAATTTTAAACAATAACGTTAAAGATTATGACGACTTACGTGAGTGTATTGTGGTTGAAGCGTATCTCGAATCATGGCGGTTAAGCGAGGGTTGTCGAAGTGGCTAAACGGCAAAGCTTCTTGAATCACAAACTTCGCCATACGATCTTGAACTCGATCAATTTGGTATGTAAATATTCCGCCTTCACTATCCATTTGCGTTTGTTGCGAATCGACGTTCTTTTTCAACGCCTTGCAATACGGTTTTTCGATGTGTTTCTTCAAATTTGAATTCGAAAGTGGGTTTAAATAAACCCCACAAAACTTGCACCGAGCCTTCAATGAATGGTCACTCAATTCAACCAAATCCCAATTGCACCAAATCTCTTGATTACGATTATGAGGTACAATACGAACGAAACTTGGTTCGGCGTTGGAACCTTGACCAACCGATGATTGTGAGGCAGCCATAACAACAAATATGAATATAGAAGAAGAGAAAACAAGAGATTAGAAACTCAAAACGTTGTAATAGCGTTTTTTTGTATTTTTTTGCGTTCGGGTTTGCGTTTTGAGTGTTGTGATGAACTCATGACACCAAATACCTATTTATACTAGTAGTGGGGTGCTTGGGGGAGCCAAAAAAACGGCTATTTTTGACCCCAACGGTCAAAAAACGGCCAAAAAAACGATTTCCAACGGCTTAATCGATCCAACGGCTAGAACCGGTTCCTACCCGCCCCCACTCAGAAACGCAAGAACCGGTCACGGATCATCGGGTTGAATCAGATAGGGTCCGGTTCCTACTAAAAACGGGTAGGAACCGGTTCGGTTCCGGTTCGGGTCCACCGGTTCGGTTCTAGGAACCGGTTTTTTTGATCAACTCTAGCGCCACGTGGCGCATAACACGTGGGGGTGAAGAGTTATGACTACACCCTGTTTTTGTAAAAAAACATAACTCTGACTGAGCGCCACGTGACGCATAATACCTGGAGAATGAGAGTTATAACTACACATGGTCTTATTATGGTTGAACCAGACACTCTATAGTGACCCTAATTGTCTCTGATTATGTATTACTACTATTATAACTAGGTAAATATTTAGTAATTATATACTTGAGTATATATATGATAAAACTTAATTTAAATATATAGTAATCAGTTATAATAATATAAATAGTAAATCTATATTCAAATCTTAAATTAAAATATTATAAATAAGATAGTGGAAAGTTAACATACGTACAAATGAAATTAGTGTGCTAATTGTGAGAATCAAGTAGAGTAATTATATATATACACAAGTTGAATAGTTATATATACAACTCTGTGATATAATTACATAACTATTCAACTTGTGTATATATATAATTACTCTACTTGATTCTCACAATTAACACGTTAATTTCATTTGTATTTAATTCAAACTCATAAGATAATACTTAATGTTAGTGAAATAAATAAAGCTAGCATATCCCGTACACACGTTAAACAAATACCAATATATCTACTTTAGAGTTAAGTGTGGCAACATACTAACCCAAAACACAACATGTATATTTTCTTTTAACATCTATACACATAGTTAACATAATTTGGTAAAGGTGAATGATTTTTTAAGTAATTTGTAGAGGAAAACCGTTCAAGGGAGTGCTAAACAGTTCACTAATTAACGTGATGGGGTTTTACCATAGATCACTGATGGAAGTATCACCTAGCTAATTACATAAGCGTGTCATGGCCAAAAAGTCATTGCAATTTCACTGACACGTGATCCATTGCAAATATCTTTCTATCAACGACGACTTAAAAGTGCATGATGATACATTATCCAATGTCCTTATCTTCATGATTTTTGAGAATTCGTAAATGCCAAGTACATTGCAAATAGTAATCATCGATGCTGACAATGGCCTCTCGTTGGTCACCGTTAGGATCTTTTCAGATTTATCTGTTTATCAAAAGTTATCAATGGATTACCATCGTCTACTATAAAATGTTTTTTTTTTTACTAAACATCAATTAGCAAAGAACGAGAGATAGAACGAACTATAATGATAACCAACTTAAGATGTTATCATGGGTGTGGGGTGACGAAGAAGGGAGAGTGTGATTAACATTAGACTTACGAAGTAACAATTGTGTGGGATCGATTTACACGTTAATAGAACTTGTGTTTATGTTTTTAAGCCTAAACACATAAGTAGATAATCAATGGGTGTCGCGTACGAAGTACCCGTCGTTACTTAGTTGGTCGTTCCAAAAATAGATAATCAATGTCTAGCATCTTGCTAGAGTTTTATTTTTCTAATAAATTTTCGTTAGAAATATTAGATAATCTACTTATTTAAAAATATAATATTCTTCAAGTGTAAACTTAAAACCCGAAATGATTTATAATTAAATTAACTTTTTAATAACTATATATTAAAAAAGTGATATGAATAACGTTAAGGAAGTGCCCACGTGAATGCTCGTGGAAATTAATCAAATCTTATAAGGTGAGAGGCCTATAACACAGCAGGTGGCTTCATATCAATTAAATAATTCAACAACCAATTAATCAACAATAATTCAATCTCTCTATTGAATCTTGACATGTCAACGGAAGAGGGGGGAAATTAGCCTGTTATTTGTCTTTATTAGACAATACAGAATGGGCACTGCATTGTCGTTGAAGGTGATGACGTGGCTGCCACGATGTAATTTTGTAGAGAGGAAGAAAAGGAAGTGTGAGGATCTCCATGTTGCAGTGAAGGCAACGGTAATAGAGCTCCCCACATGCTGACGTGGAACCAATGGTACATAGCGGCTTCCACGTCGATATGTTGTGGGGATCCCCATGCAATGGTGAAGGAGGGTGATGTGGCTTCTATACCGCCTAGTCTTATAGTTATACAAATTTTTGTGTCTATTACACTATATAGAATATGACACTTTTGAGCACAATAGTTGCTAGCTAGTAGAAAGAACGGAAAGAGAAAAAAATGTAACATTTTGATTATTCGTGAAAACGTGAGGCACGAAGGATATATTACATATTTAATAGTGCTTTGAAGGTTGCTTTTGGGTAAAGTACATGATTGAATGGTGGATCGAACATTGCATTTGGTAAACCCTCTCGAACACGTTCCATCCACTAAATCTTTGTTACTAATTCATCCGAGAATCAGTGAAGTTGGCCCGTCCAAGACATAACGGTTCAAGCATACCGAGCTGAACTGGTTTGATATGCGGGTTTCAATCTGACTTGTTAGCCCGGTCCATTAATTCAAGTTATGAAAACTTTTTTCATACTCATTAGAATTAAGAAAGTTTGATATAAACAGTTCTAGTTATTAAAATACTTAATAATTGTTAGTCAGCCTTTAAAAAAACACTATAGTTATATAAGCTTTTCAAATAAAGAATCTAAAACAATCCTAAGCTACTTAATTTAAAATTTGATGGTTAATAATAAAAATTCATACAAACAACAATGGAAAATAAAAATGTCACATCAACATTTTAGGTACACCTAATCATTTTAACTTGTTTATACGATAGAAAACAACAGTAAGCTTGTGTTTAAGCTACCAAATGATCATATTACACGTTCTAAGTTTAATCAGTCATTGTGAACAAAATAAATATTGATATCCCCCAAAATAAACAAATGCATATTTTACCACAACTTGAAAATTTTCTTTTAGAAATGTAATATTTGGCGTTTTGCATTAACCAACATAGTTCGCTTCACCGTCTAGAAACTCACGGGCCTTTTTTTTAGTTATTCGAGTATAAAGTCATCATCCATCATAGAATTAGCCTTGCACGAGCGCGCTTAACCGTGAAGTGTACTCTCATCATAGCATTGTTGTATTACGCCAAGATTGCGTTGGTGTTATGAGATATACCCTTCTTCTCTCTCTCTCTCATTCGTTTGATAGTTTCGATCGATGTAAAACATATGTCAACATCTTTTGGACATATTGTGACTCTATTTTTCATTTTTTTTGGGTTTTCTATTTTGTTCGACTTTATAGTTTTTATCGATGTAAAACACGTATCAATATTGTTTTAAACATATTACAACTTTATTTTTTGATTTTCTTTATCGTATCAAACTGATACCGACCGAATTTCCGCTGCAACATAAGTCAAAAGTCATGTATAATATAAATTAATATATCGAATAATAATGTTATTACTTTAATAATATATACTTCTATTATTGGTTTAAGACACATGGACAAAATGGGTTGTTGGCGAGTTTAACCTAACGTGTTTTAACATTTACTTAAATAATTTGTATTAAACTCGTGCTTGTTAAAATCTGATCTGTTCGGTTTGAGTCCATTTGCTTAAAATAATTTGTTTTAATCACGCTTAGAAAATGGGTGTCTTGAATTGATCTATTATATCGAGAGGCGCACAAAGCGGGTATTTACAGAAACCGATACCACCGGTTTTGGACATGGTCAACAAAAGTCAAGAGCCATGTCGGATAGAAACAGGTTCCAAGTATGGTCGGGTATTTGACTGGGTATCTGTGGAACTGGTTTCGGCATAGTCCAAGTTGGTTCTAGGGAGAAACCCAAAACCCAGTCCGTACATGCAGGCCGATAGGGTCGGGTTACAGGTAGGAACCGTCGGGTCAATTCATGTTGACTTGAATTTCAAGGTGATCCTCAAGACTTCGAACTTGGTCAAGTCCCGCATCGATAATCAACACACAAACTAAACGAATAACTCGCGTTTATATTAATCATAAAATATAACTCTAAAAACTTATTACAAATCTCTCAAACCCTAACTCTCATTTGACTCTTGATGAACCCTAACTCGGTTACATCCAGATGAACCCTAACCCGGTTACATCTCATGTGTGTCTCTATAGATGAACCCTAACTCGGTTACACCTCACACATCACACAACCATGTCTAACCATGACATGTTTATATAGGACTAACCTAACTTGCTAATAAAGACATTACCTATTATAATTACAATACAATTAGGAAACATAACCACTATGACCTACTTGTCAATATTGGTCCTTCAAGTTCACCGACTTGTGACTTGGAGTCTGAAATTACTTCCAACACTTGGAACCCTTCTAACGAATTTTAATGAAGCATGCAAATTCATCTTGCGGGAAGACAAAAACGGATCCAACAACAACAAGATCACTTTGCAATCTAATGTTTATAAAATACAATACAAGTGAAAGCATTGTGGGGTGGGGGTGGGGGTGGGGGGTTAGAGGTGCACAAAAAATCTGAACCCAGAACTGGACCTGGAACAAAAACCCGGAACCGGTTTTTTTAATACCGGGGTTTTTAATATCCGAACCCGTACCCGACTCTACCTGTAGGGTACGGACAGGATATGCATTTCGGTTGTAAAACCCGAACCCGAACTGAACCCGATTTTGTACCCGGTAATACCCGAAAACTCGAAACCGGGCATTCCAAATACCTGATGTATACCCAAAAAATACCTTAAAAATACATGAAAAATACCCCTAAAAAGTGCAACCTTTTAAAAAATCCAATCTATACCCGAAAAATGCCTGGAAAAAGTCCGAGAAAACCCGAAATAGGGTTTTTCAATACCCGAAAATAGGGTATTTAAATTTCCGGCTTTAGAATACCCGGTTCTATGCCCCACCCGAACCCGGTGCATAGGGTATGGTTTTTAAAGACAATACTCGGACCCGAACCCGACCCAGGTATTACCAATACCCGGTCATACCCGAACTCGGTTCCATATCCAAACCGGGGTATTTGAGAAACCCGATTTGTGCACCTCTAATTGGGGGTGGGGGTCCCCGCCGTGTAGCTCAGTTGGTTAAGGGGGCGAAAGACTTGGAACAATAACCTAGAGGTCGTGGGTTCGAAACCGATTCTAAGCGCCAATTACCTTACTGCTAAGTGAGGCTGATTTACCTCTCACGTGATGGGCCTGGGACGGTCTGACGTGGGCCGGTTTACGTGTCCAGAACAACACGTTTTGAAACAATAATTGGGGTGGGGTGGGGTGGTGAGTGGTCTGTGTTCACCATCCAATTGGGCCTAGTTAATATGATATGCAAATGGGCAGTTTTCAACTTTTCATAAAGGCCCTTCGTACTCATATGTGGATTGTGGGTTCACCACCTATTTGGGCTTGGGTGAAAAACAAATGTTCGCTACTTCACTGTATAATATTTCCCATAAGGACCACTTCTTACCCAGAGATCCTTTGTTTTAATGTTTTACATAAGAGGCTACAAAACCAGTTTTTATTTTTTTCTTTTCCTTTTTTCCTGAAATCGGTTTCAGTTCTAGTCAACGAGTCAATAAGCAGGTATTGTTGGAACCAGTTCGGGCATGGAACCAACCTTTGGAAATGAAAGCAATCAGGTTTTGACTTGGTTATGTTTGTTTTCTTTTATACTTTTTTCTTTTTTCTGGTTTTGACCGGTTTGAGTAAGTTATAGCTGGGTTTGAACCATTTTCAAATCACAGGGTTACAACTTACAACCTGATATATAAGCAACAGGTTGGTTCGGGTAATCGCGTATGTAACTTGTTCCTGGCAATATCCGGTTTTCGGTTTTTATTGGTTCTAGTTTCAAAACCAATTTTTCTTTTTGAACCTCTACATATACCTAGAGGTACACAAATCGGGTTTTTTGCTAATACCGGGTTCGGGTATGATCGGGTATTGAAAAATCGGGTAAGGTATTGAGGAAAAAAAACTCAACCCTATGTACCCAGGTAGGGTATGATCAGGTTCAGGTATAGCTGGGTATTGAAATCGGGTATTAATACCCGGTTTTGAGTTCGTAACTTTTTATACATATTTAAAATTATTTAAAATTTAAATTTGTTTTGTAATTTAGAAAAATAGTTCAAATATATTACAAAAACCATAAATTCACTCAAGTACAAATTATTTACTTTATAATATGTATTTTAATAAAACTTAAATATAAAAGTTATGAACTAAACATAAAAATATACTATAAAAACCCATGTATTATTTCTGGTATTAAAAAAGTTGGTATCAGGTAGGGTATGACCGGTTCCGGGTGTTTACGAGTATTAATTGGTACGGGTATAAGCTTAAAATGCATACCTTATCCATACCGTATGGGTAGCGTCGGTTCTGGTTTCGGGTATAGAGTGTATGGGTATTAAAAAACTGGTTTCGGATATTTTTCAGAGTCTGGTTTCAAATACGGGTTTTTTTCATCTCTACATATACCATTTAAAAATAATATAAGAAAGAATTAATGGATTCGTTGGCCAATAAGACCCGAGTCGTTGGGACTAGTATTAAAGTTTAACTACTTTGACACGGACACGTTTGATTTTAATTAAGTCCAACCCAATGTCCCAATCCATGTGATTCATATATTTTTCACCTCAAATATCATTATAAACTGAATAATAATAATAATAATAATAATAATAATAATAATAATAATAATAATATGTTCTTAATAATAAAAAGATATATTATTACCAACAGACGCTTCTCATTACAAAATGAAAAACCTACTAGAATAGTGACGGGCCAATGTTTTTTTATCAATCACTCTTTAAATATGCGTGTGATCATTCTTCGTATATTACACATAAAAAACAAGCCCCATGTATTATTAACTACTAGAAATAAGTTCTTAAAGAGTACTTCGTGAAGACATGTATCGGCTTTGAATAAACTTTTTTTAGTAGTATCTTGCATCTAATCCTCCTAATGTTTTGTGAGTTTGTCTTTTACTTTATGTTTCGTAACTGATAATCTAATCCTCTTAATATTTTGTCTTTTACCTTATGTTTTGACATTATCTACCATTCTCTGTTTTTTTTTGAACGGCCAACTAAGTAACGCCGGGTACCCCGTACGCGACCCTCATTGGTTAAAGGTAGCTCGAGCCGGCCACTAGTCCGGACGGACGGAGCCCCTAGCGGTCCACCTGTTGAGGGATTCACCGGATAAAACCCGACCCCCACGCCCGCCAAACGGCACGACAGCGAGGAGCCGGTAAAACCTGGTGAGATCAGGACTCGAACCCTGGCAAGCCAGGTCATCCCTCATATCTCCCATATAAATCATGAAACTAGTCATTATTATTGTGATAATAATAATTACTTTTAGTTTAATTATGGAAATAGTATATAGCTTGAAGACCACCCATTAGGCTATGTGTAGTAGGCTAGAGTTTGGACGACATTTAGGCGCGAAGGGGCGCGAACACCGCCCTTGAGCGAAATTGGGGCGATTTGGGCGGCGACGTGGGTTATTTATCGCTGGAAGAAGAAGAAGAAGTTTATTATTATTATATTATATATTATTATTATATTACTATTGTAAATATATGTATATGTATATGTCTATGTGTTGTGTGATATATATATATATATATATATATATGTTGTGTGTGTGTATATATGTATATGTATATATGTTGTGTGTGTGATATATATATATGTATATTTATATATGTTGTGTGTGTGTATATATGTATATGCAAAATGAATCCTAGAAATAACCCGAACCAACCGAACCACCCATTCCCTCCTTTCGGTCAACACCATGGTTCGCAAAACCAACCGAACGTGAACTTACAATGGAACCCGATGAACCTAAACCAACCGAGCTATCCGTTTCAATTTCCCGACCCGAACCTAAACATGTACGCCAACCGAGCTATATGTTTTTTTATATTTTTAGTTATGTATTTTTTTTGTATTTCTTTTTAATTTTAATTGATTTTTATTTAATTATTTGAAGAAATTGGTTTTTATTTGATTAGTTTAATTATAAAAAGAAAATAATAAAAAAAGATACGGTGGGCCCAACTTGTAACCCCTACACCATTACACTCTAAAAACAAATTTCCACTCCTTACTGACTGGGCGCCGCCACGTGTCACAATTCGCCCCCAATTGTAGCACATCCACTACACATGACCTTAAAAGAAAAGCCATAATTTAATAACCACTACTGAATGACGTTTCAACAGTCTTTTTGTTAATCTATACTATATAATGAGGCAAAGATGGGCAAATTAAGACGGTGGAATTTAAGAGATTTACAAATTTTCAAGCACATGGTACAACATAAAATGAGGACAAAGTGGTCATTCTTACATTAATCTCACGTGTCTTTGATTTTTTTCCAAAATAGTTACAACATTGCCCCTTTAACTTTAATAAAATTTTGCAAATTTAAACAATAGTTATAACTTTGGTCATTTATCTTTTAACTATCTATTGTTCATAATTTCATTTTTAACCCAAATACCCCAACGATTTTGCAACGGTTTGTAAGGCCCCGTTACCGGTAGCCCTACTTTCGTGTTGGATTTACTCATAAACGCAGTTCTAATATCAGAGTTAATTAAAAACATTCGCGGAATATAAAAACTTTGATAAAACATTTCATAACAATTCAAAACTTGTCTTAAACAACCAACTTGTCTTTCGAAAACTAAGTAATTAAAACATAACACGCCATGAGCCTTTCGATGCCAGTCTCTTATTCAACGCCACGTGTCCCCTCAAGTGAGCTGCCTCATCCTACTCACCTGCGTGCATACTAAAAGTCAGCTACGCTGAGTGATTTCTAGTTAATCATACATTATACAATACACACAAACTTATATTCTTTCATTCATACTTTCATACTTTCTTTTGTACTAACTTGCTTTCATATCTTACGTTATAAAGAGCATTACGCCCTACATTCCTCGAGTATTATTAGGGATCGGTACCCTCCTTCCTCGAGTATTATTAGGGCTCGGTACCCTCTTTCCTCGAATATTAGTAGGGTTCGATTCCCTCTTCGTTACCATACAACCATACATCATACCTCGAGTATTATTAGGGCTCGGTACCCTTTTCGTAACCATACAACCATCCTTTCCTTCTTTTATTAACTTTATCACGCTCATACACATAAGCATACATATCATACTTACCTTATACATAGCGTTACAACCTGACAGTACGTGCAATCTCCGAAGATCGTTCACGTACCATCAAGCAATCATTTATACATTTCACATTATTCGCATAAGGCATACACTTATCTCTTAGGATAAGCGTATTAACAAACATATTGAGTATGCACACAGCCCCGAAAACATAACACATAAATGGGGCTAGAACTCACCTGAACACGGTTACGTTCACCGTTAATTGTTATTACCTTCTTGAGCTATGCACGGCTAACTGTATAACAATACACGTATCAATCATCTATCGCTATCTATATTGTGTTTCTTGTTCAATTATAACCCACAACGAACGGGGGTCCGGGGGCAGCACCTCTGGCAGCAGGGTTCTAGGGGTGGCAGCCCCTAGCAGGGCCCAAGGGGCAGATCCCCTGGCTGGGGTCGAGCTGTCTTAACACATTTTTCACTAGGATTTTAATTTATTTCCCAGCGAACTTAACTTTTGGCGAACTTAATATTAAGCGAATTTATCATTCAGCGAAGTTAACTTGGCGAACTTATCATTAGGCGAACTTGGCATCAGCGAACTTGACCAGTGGCGAATTTAACTTGGCGAAGTTAAACCTTAGGCGAACTTACATTGCAGGCGAATTACCTGCTGGCGAACTTGGCTTGCAGCGAACTTAGCTTGCAGCGAACTTAGTTTGTAGTGAACTTGGCTTGCAGCGAACTTAACTTGCAGGCGAAGTTGGCTTGCAGGCGAAGTTGCTCAGCAGCAGGTCCTGTTCTTTCTAAAACCCCTTACTCATATCCGTTTCGTCGTGAAACCTTGTAGATGATAGTGACCAAACCCGTAAACGTTCTCATGTTCATTTTCGGATAAAACTTGACCCAAAAGCGCATAAAGTTTGGACCTTTAAACGTTCAAGACTATATCTTTCCATTTAATCGATTCGCACAGGTTTAAGGGTTCATTAGTTTCGTTTTAGCATCAATTTTACAACTTTACATTTCGTTTACCCCCGATCTATTCTCGTTCTAAGTTTCAAGGCTAAACGTTTATAAAAACGTAAACTTTAGGATCAAAACATACCTTTTATACGTTCGGTTGGTCGCGTTTTGCTTGGTTATCTTGTATCTAGCTCGTATATGAGAGATCTATTGCTATTCGATGTTCGTTGGTCGTTTTACCCTCTTCCTCTCTCTCGGCCGTAAATAGTAATAAGGAAGTGTGTGTGTGTGTTTTAGAGTGTGTAGAGATTAGGATAGATATAAATGAGGGTTTAGGGTTTTAGGTTGGTTTAAGAGGGTATTTATACCTCTTGAAGCCCATGGACCTAAAGCCCATTACCACTTAATCCACCTTAATTAATCTAAGTCCATGATCCGTTCTTTACTCGATATTAATTAATTAATAACGCGAAATCACTAAACGTAACTTTCTTTATTTAACATTATAATATTTAGGATGTTACACGGTTATAACTTTTCATACATTAATATTAATTTTAAAAAATTACACTATAGAAAACGAGCATTTAATTCTCTTCAATTTGAGTATGATATTGTCATAATTTCTTTTCAGTTAAAAAAAATAAAATTTTACATAAAGTCATTTGCCGTCCGATTTTGATGGTCTTAAATTAAACCATGAGTCCATGAGCCAAGCCATTATTAACGATTTTTTGTCACCGAAAATTGAAACTAAACCGTTGAAAATTACCCAACAAAATCAAACCATTAACAATGATTAGGTTCCGTTTCATTTGTACTTTAATATTAATATGTTTCGTTTGCACTTTAATATTAAAATGAGTTTCAAATAATAACTATGAATCTACCTATACCAATAAGTGGTTTCACGGTTACAAACGAAACGGCGAGCACCCATTACTCTATAATGTGATTACCAATATCCGTATTTCCCGCTGCATCGCGCGGACACCCATCTAGTATTACATATATATTGAAGATCAAATTTTTGTTTTTATTTATATACTAGAAGTTTAATAATTCACAAAATTTACAGAATGCATGTGAATGTCTTAATTGATGTGCTTTGAAAATTTTTCAGCAATTTTCATTAAAGAAAGTTGACAAAGATGCACTTGATTAGGGGATGAGTAAATGATACTGGTATCGAATTAGTATAGTCGATATGAATTCGGTATCGACATTTGATGTTTTGAAATTGATACGGTGTATATTCCCGATTTTTTTTCCTTCTACCGTACCGGGTGTTTTTGGTACCGGTTCTGAAAATATATTTGGTGTATGCGGACTTATAGTACCAGTATTGAGCTCATCCGAACGCTTAATACATCTGCAATATATAGATGCTCTACAAATTTATCATAAATCTCGAGTGTAAATTATTAACCTTAGTTATTTTATTAATATATTGACACGAGTTATCTTTCATTTCGTTAAGAGAACACGCATTAGTTTATGTCTACAAATGTTCGTTTCTAAGTTAATTTATGACCGTTTGTGTTTATTTATTTATGTTATACTAGGGTATATACCCGCGTGACACGCGGGTGGAATAACTTGTCACTAAACATAATCAACTTAAACATCAATTTAAACAAACATAATATTTCTTTAACTATTAAAACTTGATAGATTTACATTGTCACTTAACACATCACTATACCAACCAAAAAGTAATAGATTTACGTTGTCTTAATATTAAAACTTTCAAATTACAAGAAGTTAATTTGAACATAACAAACATAATAAATTAAACAACAAATTCAGGCAACACAATACTTCTTCAAACTTTCAGACCAAAACGTTAACCATTTACATTGTCTAGATCTTAAAAGTTAAAAGTTACAATAAGTTAATGTACATCGAACAACCAAAAAACATCAACAAAAGACATAAACATGTACTTTCATATTAAACCACCATCAACTTATTCAAACATTCTACCAAAAAAAACTCATTTTGTTTCACCACCTGAAAATATAATCAAACAATAACATCCAAATTAAATATACCATAATCATGGTTTAAAAAGGCTTTCTGAGGCGCGCCTCGAGGCTTACGCCTCGGCAGCCTCGGTGGAAAAACGCATAAGAGGCTTAGCCTCATTAGGGTTTACTGAAACTTACGCCTCGACCTTTGCGAGGCGGTGAGGCTTCGAGGCGAGGCGTTGAGGATTAAGCCTCACTAGAAGTTGTGAAATACGGAAATATGCCAAAAAGAATTATTTTCTGGGCATTTTTTTCACCCATTTAGTTTTTAGTGAACTTAATTAGTGGGCCAGCCCAACATTTACTGCTAGTGGACTTAAAAAACATCATCGTTTAACTGTATAATGGTTAGGGTTGAATTGGTGTGCCTCTTTTCACAACACCAAACAGCAGTAACACGGACACAACAACAAAAAAAACTACTTAATGATGTTTGTTTTGTATTAAATTAGTGGTTAAACTATTTTATTATGTTTGTTTTATTACTAAAAAAGGTTTTACAATATTCATAATGTCTATTTTATGTTAAAGTGCTATTTTTATAGATTATATATATTTTTTTAATACTTTTTAATAATGTTTTGAGGCTTACGCCTCGGTCTGCCTCGAGGCTTACGCCTCGAGAGTCTGACGAAAAACGCCTCGAGGCTCGTTTCCGCCTTTTTAAACCTTGGCCATAATAACATGTTTAATAATGAGTAACATTTGAACATTAATAAAGTTGTTTTTATTAAATTTTTGTTTTTATTAAAATAAAATAACATACAACAACAAACAAAGTAAAATGACAACATAAAACATCTTTCTAACTTAAACCATTAAACTAAAATGATATATCAATAAACACCTCTTTTGGCCGTCATTTTATACCTAACAAATTTGATACTCTTCTAAAACAACCTGTTTGAAATATTTTCAAAATAGTTGCAAAATATAATTATTGGAATTAGTCACATTTAAAATATTATGATTTTTTTTTATTTTTGACCAATCTTGAAACAAACTTTTAAATCACTGACATCAATATTTTGTTAAACTTGGAAAACTTGAAAACGTTTTACAATAAATGAATTTTCAAATAACTTTGGAAAGATTAAAAAATTTTATGTTGACTTTGAAAATAGTTAAAGGTGAAAAAATATGATGCAAAATAAATGAAAACAAAATATAAACGTATAAGAAATAAATTATCAAATATTTTTAATATTTTTTGAAAACATTATGAAGACTTAGACTATCAAATTGTTTGGATGTTATAATTAAAAGATTTATATTACGTTTAAAAAACTTTTTAGTTAAAATGGATAAAAATATAATACGTGTTTATTATATATTATTGAGAAATTTAGTGACTAATATTTTGTGAACACAAATTCAAAAAAAAATTGAACATACATAACTAAATTTAAAACGGCGAATATAAAAAGAAAATTATGTTTAGGGTGTGGAATCTCATAATCAATTGAATTTACTATATATAATAAAAATAAGAAATTAATATGTGATTAATTTAATTTTTGAAATAGAAATTGACATTAATATTTTATGAAAAGTTGTCATGTTTAATAATATTCACTGAATCATATGTGCCGAATAATATTTATAAATGATGATTAAACGGTTGTTTAATTTATGATATATTAAGTATTGATTATTAGAAATTATGTCAATTTGAATATCGTGTTCTAAAATAACGCGGTTATTATTTTAGTATTAGTTAATAATTAGTATTCACGTAAATTAAAGTAAGATTACATTACAATTATGGTAAGTATTTTTAGCTTGACAATCAGTTTTTTGAATATTAAAATGATAACTTATTTTAGTTAATGTCAAATAACAAAAATTAAAATCAAATCGGTTTTAATTTTACTAATATAACTGATTAATTTAGAAATAATTACAAAAATGAAAATTAAATCGGTTAATTTGAAAACTTCAAAAAGTTATGGAAAGATTTTGAAATGAGTTTAAAATTATAGAGAGTATTGCCGAATAATATTTATAAATGGTGATTAAACGGTATTTAATTTATGATATATTAAATATTGATTATTAGAAATTATGTCAATTTGAATATTGTGTTCTAAAATAATGCGGTTATTATTTTAGTATTAGTTAATAATTAATATTCACGTAAATTAAAGTAATATTACATTACAATTATGGTAAGTATTTTTAGTTTGATAATCAGTTTTTTGAATATCAAAATGATAACTTATTCTAGTTAATGTCAAATCACAAAAAGTAAAATCAAATCGGTTATTTTAATTTTACTTATATGACTAATTAATTTAGAAATAATTACAAAAATGAAAATTAAATCGGTTAATTTGAAAACTTCAAAAAGTTATGGAAAGATTTTAAAATGAATTTAAAATTATGGAGAGTATTAAAAACTTTAAAAATTTGTTGAAAGATAGGTCAATTTCCGAATTTAATAGGAGTTTAAATATGTTAATTAAAAAGGAGTTTAAATTTTGTAGTTTTAAGTTTGAATTTGGTCTTCTGTGTAAAGATAGAAATAATTTGAAATATCTCGATTCATGGGAATAATAATATTAATAAATTATGAAAAGTTGTCATGTTTAATAATATTCATTAAATCATATGTGACGAATAATATTTATAAATGATGATAAAACGGTTATTTAATTTATGATATATTAAGTATTGATTATTAGAAATTATGTCAACTTGAATATTGTGTTCTAAAATAACACGGTTATTTAAAACTACGGTTCTAAATAAGAAACGTTGTGTTTCGAGAGAGATTAGGGGTAGCTAACATATCAGACAAGATTAGAGAGTGGAGATTGAGATGGTTTGGACATGTGAAGAGAAGACAGACGACGAACCCGGTTAGATCCGTAGAAAACATTACTATAGAAGGGAGGAGTGGTAGAGGATGACCTAAATTGACGTGGGATGAGAGGATTAGGCATGATTTGATAGACCTAAATCTCTCAGAGGACATGGTTAGGGATAGGAATTCTTGGAGAAGTAGAATTAAAGTTAAGAATTTGTAGAGAGAAATGTATACCTTAGGGGCCTCTATTTACCTTTATTTGGTCACACACTATTATGATATTTTCTTTCAATATATATATGTGTATATATATATTATTATCATTTTTACTACGTGCTACTATCAATGATATTATAGTTGTACTTTGATTTCCTTTTATATTGCCGCATACATATGTAATCAAGAGCTGAGGGTCTCTCTGAAAGCCACCTCTCTATCCCATTGGATAGAGGTACGGTGTGCCTACGTCCCACCCTCCCCAGACCCTACTTATAGTTTTACTATTGGTGGGACTCCACTGGGTATGATTGATTGATTGATATATGATATTAATTAATAATTAATATTCACGTAAATTAAAGTAAGATTACATTACAATTATGGCAAGTATTTTTTGTTTGACAATCAGTTTTTTGAATATTAAAATGATAACTTATTCTAGTTAATGTCAAATCACAAAAATTAAAATCAAATATGTTCTAATTTTACTAGTATGACTAATTAATTTAGAAATAACTACAAATATGAAGATCAAATCAGTTACTTTGAAAACCTAAAAAAATTATGGAAAGATTTTGAAATGAGTTTAAAATTATGGAGAGTATTAAAACCTTTAAAAAATTGTTCAAAGATTGACCCATGTACGACACGGGTGAAAATATATAAATCGTTAAGCAACAACACTCGAGGAGACAGTAACATGATATATAGTTGTCAATATAACATATTCTAAACAAAAAGTTACTTCAACATACGTACAACCAAAATAACATTGTTTCTACAATTACTATTTACATAATACAAAATTGAAAATGATAATTTCATAAACAACAAAATAACTTTCGTTTTACAATTATTTTATAGATAACAAAAACTTGAAAATTAAAACTCTTATTCTAGCTCTACTTTACCGTGAACCATAAACACATTATTTAAAGTATACTATGTATGAGGTTCATAGACAGTCAATAATGGTGATTAATGTTATGTCTACTCTACACCAAAGAACAATATCTAACAGAAACAACAATATTAAGTATTAATTGAAATCGGATGTTGTATGATTAACAGAAATCGATTAATACTAAGGTTTCGTTTACAGAAAATTGAGAGGTAAGTAATGTCTGTATGATAAAATAATAGGAGGGTAACAAAATTGGTGAAGATCATTCAAATACGAAGCCATCAGTTTGGTGAAGAACATACATGATCGAAATATGTGTTAACTTGAGCGACGAAGAAGATGAAAGGACTTTTGAAAGTTGAGGAGTTGATATAAGATATTACGCTTATAAATTAATTATATTAATATTATAATATTATTATGTTAAATTTCTAGGCTTTAATTTGTAAGAAATTGTTTAATATGAATTTAAAATATAGACTCTATATATTCGTATATGATGATATATTTTCTTTTTACTAAAAGTAATTTAAATTAAGTATTGTTATATGGTTATTTTCTTTCAACTTATTTGGTAAGTAATATATAGTAGTATAGGAAATACATCATTTCCTTTATAAAATTTCATGATGAAACTATATATTATTAAAATTGTTTACCAAATTTTATAAAATTATGTGTTTTGTCATGTCTGGTTGTTAGATAATTATTAGTGGCTTTCATCATAAAGTGAAATTTAGTATTTAATGGTATGAAATTAAATAATGTTAACTTATAATACATACATTAAACTTAATAACTTACAATTGCATGTTCAAGAGTGAAATTGTAATAAAAAATACGTTTAGAAATTTAACTTTAGGAAAAGAGTAAACAAATATATGAAAACATCATTTCATGATGAATATTGTACATGTAGATGTCCAAAATAGGTGTATCATTATTCAAATTGCATGTTGGTAGTACCAATGTAAGTATTAATGTTAGTAGGAGCACAATGATGAAGATTCTCTAATTTAAAGTTTTATAAAAAATATGTTATTTTTAAACCAACATTATAAAGAATAAACATAGCAGTTGGTCTAAACTATAATCCAAGGAGAATAGAGAATACAAAGGAAAACACAAAATCATTGATATCCATATGAAATTCATTGATAAAACAACACATAACATAAGGAAAACACAAATTCATTAATATCCATATGAAGTTCTAATACGACAAATAAAACCAAACTCACAATGTCAAATAAAGGAAATAAACTCAAAAACATCCAAACTCAAACAAAAAAAAAGAATCCATACATGCATGCAAAACGTTGAATTTATTACGAAAATTCCAAATCTGTCTCTTTTATATCTTTTGCACTCCAACGATATCTCCCTCACCAACATTAGCATCAACAATTTGTTGTTCGTCAACCTTCGTCTTGGTTGCAGAGATACCAGTGTCATCATGAACATCGTAAGTGTCATCCAACTTGCGCTTGAGTTTTACATCAGCGATAGGTAAAGAATTAACCTTTTTGTCAAGCGATGCAAGACGATCAGGAATAACATCTTCAGAAATTGAAATAGGAGTAAACTGGTTGGACGAATGCGTACACATATCCTACAAAGAAGTTTAGAAAAATGTTTTGAGTGTACACATTTAGATTTCATGAAATATTATATTTAGAGAAACGGATACATATTCCATTAGTATTTTTAATGTCTTACCTTTTCGGTTGACTTCAGGCCAGAGGTTGAGCCAATTGTTAAAGACTGATTGTCGTTAGGCTGCACATGAAGTTTAAATTAATTATATAATAATGAAATAAATACACAAATGGATTATGTAGATTTTCATAATTTTAGAAATTGAAACAGGTCATCATACCTGACCATGACCAAGCTCCTTATCAAGTTCATTAAGAACGTCCTCGTCATCCGTTAACTTGCTGTCACCGTACACATCATATGAGTTTCTTATATTGTAGTCACTAACCTCTACAATGAAAGCAAACTTTTTTCTAATATAATATTGAGTTCTTTTGGAAATGTGTGCATCGGATCAAGCTTCAACAAAACAGTAGGAAATGATTGTAAGTTAACATAATCAGAAATCATTTAAGGAATTAAAAAACAGTAATTATATAATAATGAAATAAATACACAAATGGATTATGTGGATTTTCTTATATTGTAGTCACTAACCTCTACAAGACTGATTGTCGTTAGGCTGCACATGAAATTTAAATTAATTATATAATAATGAAATAAATACACAAATGGATTATGTAGATTTTCATAATTTTAGAAATTGAAACTTGTCGTCATACCTGACCATGACCAAGCTGCTTATCAAGTTCATTAAGAACGTCCTCGTCATCCGTTAACTTGCTGTCACCGTACACATCATATGAGTTTCTTATATTGTAATCACTAACCTCTACAATGAAAGCAAACTTTTTTTCTAATATAATATTGAGTTCTTCCAAAAATGTGTGCATCGGATCAAGCTTCAACAAAACAGTAGGAAATGATTGTAAGTTAACATAATCAGAAATCATTTAAGGAATAAAAAATAGTAACAAAAGAAAGGTAAGATATTTTGTGTTAAAATTAAGTTTGTGTTTACTGAAAGACATGAGAATCATGTTGAACTGCTTAAAAGTATTTTGGTTTTACATTTAAATATATAAAATATGATATGTCTATGATGTTAAATAAAAATTTAACACAAAAGCAATAAAATTAAGACAAAAGCAAAATATTAAATGTAGGACTGTGTACATGACAGAAACAAATGACACAAACGTGTAACATCCTAAAATTTATAATGTTGAATAAAGAAAGTTACGTTTAGTGATTTCGCGTTATTAATTAATTAATATCGAGTAAAGAACGGATCATGGACTTAGATTAATTGAGATGGGTTAAATGAGAATGGGCCTTAGGTCCATGGGCTTTAAGGGATATAAATATCCCCTAAACCAAGCTAAAACCCTAAACCCTCATTTCATTTCCATCATAATCTCTACACACTCCAAACACACACACACCATAAACGAGCAAGACCCGAGATAGAGTAAACGTTAGTTGGTATTAGATCTTATTACACGAGATCTAGAGTGCATAAACAAGCTAACCAAGATCGAACGAGCGCTAAAGGTATGTTCTTGACCTTTAAAGTTTACGTAGTATTGAACGTTTTTACTTAAAGGTCCATGCTTTATAGTATATACGGGATATATATACGACCGAAAACGGTTAGGGAACGTAGTGGGTGATGTCGAACCATAACAAAGGTATTAAAATCGCCAAAATGCTTGATAAAAACTAAACCCGTAGCTGAACTGGGTAACTTCGCCTGCAAAAGCTTAACTTCGCCTTCAAAGCTTAACTTCGCCTTCAAAGCTTAACTTCGCATTCAAAGCTTAACTTCGCCTACGGTCAAGTTCGCCTAACTGGTAACTTCGCCTAAGGCCAAGTTCGCCTAACTGGTAACTTCGCCTAAGGCCAAGTTCGCCTAACTGGTAACTTCGCCTAAGGCCAAGTTCGCCTAACTGGTAACTTCGCCTAAGGCCAAGTTCGCATAACTGGTAACTTCGCCTAAGGCCAAGTTCGCTTAAGGTTTAACTTCGCCTAAAGTTAAGTTCGCTTAGAAAATAAATTAAAAACCTAATGGAAAATGTGTTAAGACAGTTAATGTAAATAAAATTTTTCCAAGCTGACCTGGCAGCTCGACCCCAGCCAGGGGCTCTGCCCCTTGGACCCTACTAGGGGCTGCCGCCCCTAGACCCTGGGTAGTAGTTAAGACTAGAAAGATGATATGAGTAGTGATAGTTAATTGATACGTATACTTGTTATACAGTCAGCCGTGCACAACTGAAGAAAGGGATTACGATTAACGGTGAACGTAACCGTGTTCAGGTGAGTTTCTAGCCCCAATTATGTGTTATGCTTTCGGGGCTGTGTGCATACTCGATATGTTTATTAATACGCTTATCCTAAGAGATAAGTGTATGCCTTATGTGAATGATGTGATGTGTATGAATGATGGCTTGACGGTACGTTAACGATCTTCGGATATTGCACGTACTGTCAGGTTGTAACGCTAAGTATAAGGTAAGTATGATATGTATGCTTATGTGTATGAATGTGATAAAGTTAATAAAAGAAGGAAATGATGGTTGTATGGTTACGAAGAGGGTACCGGGCCCTAATAATACTCGAGGTATGATGTATGGTTGTATGGTAACGAAGAGGGAATCGAACCCTACTAATATTCGAGAACTAGGGAACCGAACCCTACTAATATTCGAGGAAAGAGGGTACCGAGCCCTAATAATACTCGAGGAAAGAGGGTACCGAGCCCTAATAATACTCGAGGAAGGAGGGTACCGAGCCCTGATAATACTCGAGGAATGTAGGGCGTAATGCTCTTTATAACGTAAGATATGAAAGTAAGTTAATACAAAAGAAAGTATGAAAGTATGAATGAAAGAATATAAGTTTATGTGTATTGTATAGTGTATGATTAACTAGAACTCACTCAGCGTAGCTGACTTTTAGTATGCACGCAGGTAAGTAGGATGAGGCAGCTCGCTTGAGGAGACACGTGGCACTGAATAAGAGGCTGGCATCGGAAGACTCAAGACGTTTAAGTTTAATGTTTCGTTTATTTTGAAAGACAAAATGATGTTTTAAGACAAGACGTGTTTTGTTATGAAATGTTTTATGAAAGCTTTTATATTCCGCGAATGTTTTAATTAACTCTGATATTTAGAACTGCGTTTATGAGTAAATCCAACACGAAAGTAGGGCTACCGGTAACGGGGCCTTACAAAACGAAACAAAAGACAGAAGCAAAATATTAAACTCAACTGTGTACTCAAGTGTGTATATTATTATCATACCTCAACATCAGTGGTCACAAAATGATCTGCATCCTTATTTAACAACTGTTTTGCATCACGATCAAACAAAGTTAGCGAAACGACACCGGTGGTATCTTGGACACGAATAGGAATACGGAATCTGAAACATAATGAAGACTATTTCAAAAAGTCTTTTAAAACAATGTATAACATTAATATTATTTAAGCAAAAAATAATAGTATAATATATTTTAAACCTATAAAATAGTACCTTGGTCAAGCGTTTACCCATAGAGAATTACAACTTGCACTCTTACACTCGTAAACCTTCACTCCATCAACAAAAACCTCAGAAACCTTACAACTACAACGTTTGCAACCGTTGTAGTACCATTCCTTGTTACCTACTATTGCCTTAACGGTACCAATTATGATGACTTTTTTAGCTTACAAACAAAAACATAAAGGAGGTTTTTGTAAAAATGATACTTAAGATGACTTTTTGTATATAGAAATGGTTATATACCTCCAAAATGCTACAAAGATCACTAATTGAATAGAATTGATAGTTCTTCAGAAACGCATACTTAACAGTTAAGAGCATAGACGAACCAACCAGTTTAGGTATTTCGACATGGACTTGAGAGGATATTTCAAGCAACCTATTATTAATTCAAAGTAAGTCATAAGGTGTTTAACATAAATAATAATGTTTTTAAAGAATAAAATTACATTATAATTTTATAGTTATAAGAAAATACATCTTCTTGTGATCAAGCACTTGATACAAGTAATCATTGATCAGCAACCTTGAAACAACATTACCATAAGAGTTGTTGAAATATACATTTTCTGCCAAAATCATATTTAGATATGTTAGTTTAAAGCAAAGATTAAAGATTCAATAATTCATATTTATACTTTGAAGAAAATTAAAAAACCTTGAGAATGACACAAATATGAATGTTCAGTAACGAAGTGAGAAATGTGAGATTTGCTTTATTCGGGTTATAGTATATATAGATAAACAGAGTTTGTTAGAAAATTTGAATTGTTAGGTTAAAAGGAAAGGTGTAAATTTAGTAAATTTAGGGAATACAATTAGGAATTTCAAAAATGTAATTGATAATTGATATTTACTTAATTTGGTAGTAATAATCGAATATTAAATATTGTAAATTTAGAGAATGTAAATAGAGGTTTATTTATAACACAATAATAATAATAACTGATGACTCATAACATATCAAAATACTGTTATTGATTGAATTTTGGAATATATTACACATTAAAAATTTAACATTTAACATTTAACAAATACCATAATTAAATTTGGAATCAATTACACAATAAACATAGGAAACATATCAATATGATGGATATCAATCAATTAAATTAAATGGCTGATTCATGTTAACAAAATTATACACATTAAGTTGGCTTTGAATTCAAATTGAAATCATTAAAAAGTTGTTAACTTATAGTAATGATATGAATCAATAATAATCAATTACTGTAAATGAAATTTGGAATCAATTATACATTAAAAATTTAACAAACACCATAATTGAAATTTGAAAACAATTACACATTAAACATTAAACATTACACATTACACATTAAACATAGGAAACATATCAATTAACATAAACAATTAACAATTCAACATAATAACCTAAGAATGTAAAATACTAACATAGGTTAATAATCTAAATTATAGGTTAAAAAATTAACATAGAAGGTAATTGAAATTTGGAATCAATTACTAACCATCGATGTGAAGATATTATTAACTTACGGATAGACCATATTTTGTACAGTGGGATCTTTCATCATCTTCTCCAAAGCTTCAACAGACATAACTGGTTCTTTTGTGCCTTTACAATGTTAAATAAAACTAAATTAGCATCTACTTTAAAACATCACAATAATGATACATAAATACTAATATAAGAATGTAAAATACTAACAATCGATGTGAATATATGATTAACAATCGTCATGGATCTACTGAAATCGGTTCCCGGATCTAATCAAATCAATCGTTGTTATAAAATAACTGACCATTCTTTTATCGTCGATGGCCAAATTCAAAATCCGAACTCCGGTGTCGATTGTATATGAACATTTTAATGAAATCATTATCAGATTGATATCAAATAATGGCCGATTTAAGGGATAATTTGTTGATTAGGTTAATAGGTTAGGTATGTAGAAAAAGGGCGTGTATTGTAGTTGAAACTTGAAAGAATAGTTAGTTGGAAACTGGGTTTTAGTCAAATGGTTACATTAAATATTTCAATGTGAATTATTAGTATTTTAATTATTAGTAATTGATTTTATTTTTGATTTATTTAATTGGTAAGAAAAATAGAGAAGTGCAAGATATATTTGGAAAGAAATGAAATCATCCAATAGGAAAGGGGCATGTGGAGGCAAACTAATTTGTTTTAATAGTATAATAGGATAATAATGTTTTATGTCAAATATATTGAAATATAAAATGGTAAGGTGTAAATTTTATTATTTCTGTCAAAATAAGATGTAACAACTAATTAGAAAAGGTAATGAATTAATAATAACAAAATTACTAAAATTATAATAATTATTATAAATTATAGAGATTATCATTAATAAATAGATAAATATAAGATACAAAAATAAAGTTTTTCTTTAATACATCGGTTCTGATTAAAATATATTAAATGGATAAAACCAACAATAATATATGATTGATTATATATAAACTACATGGATTGTGAAAAATACATAAATACATGAATAATATCAAAAATATACATCAATATTAAACAAAAAATAAGATATCTTATCAACAAATCTTCAACCCATGAAATTAGCTATATCAAGTTGGGAACATAACCTGAAATGAGAAAATTAAATATTAATATTCATTTTACAAATAATAAATTTTAATCCTGGTAATGTTACATGTTATGAAATATTTACCCAGTAATTCATAAAATTCAACTTTGGAAATTTATAAATTTTAAATTACATCGTTTTAGAAATAATAAATTTTAGTGATGGTAATTATAGACATTATGAATGTTTGTTTAATCAGCCATTTAAAAAGTTCAACTTATATTTAAAATCAACTTTAATGTTTGACCAGGCAATTTAAAAATGTTTGACCAACTTAAACGTTTGACCAGCAATTAAATAAAAAAATCAACTTTAATTTAAATTTGAAAATTTAAACTTTTTAAATCAAATAGTTTTAGAAAATAATAAATTGTAATGATGGTAAGTTTAGACGTTATGGAATATTGACCAACCATTTACAAATTTCAACTTTAACTTAAATTTGGAATTTAAAATTCGAAATTGTAATCGTTTTAGAAATTAAAAAAAAATTAGTCGCGGTAATGCTACATGTTATGGAATGTTAAATCACTGATTTACAATTTATTATTGGCCTTACTGGAAAAAGAATAATGATAATGTCCATGGATGAAACTTTGTATTTAGAACCTAGAAGAACAACATGTGAAAGAAAAAACAGGAAAAATATAAAACTTCATATAAATATAAAACAACCATTTTTATAAGTATAACACATGAACGGAAAAACTTTCCGGAAAAACGTAAAAACGTAGAAATATTAGCTTCATCGCCGCTTTTGATTTAGAACCTAAACTGATTTTAAAAAAATCAGTTAACAATGAAAACAAAGATAAAAAGGTTAGATTTACAGTAACCGGAAGAAAATATGATGTTGCAGGAAAAAGATATAACATTGCCGGAAAATCATATAACATTGTTGGCCATTAGAGTATAATATATAACCTTACCGGAAAACGATTAATCTCGATCCACATTACCGGAATATAGAAGATGGTGGATGGTGGAGTTAGTAAGCCGAGAGAGATAGGGAGAGAGAGATACAGATTAAATACAAACAAAAACGGAAAACAAAAATCTTACCGGAAAACCGTAATAACTTCAAAATATCAATTCAATCTTGGATTTTGATATACAACCTAAAGAGATTATTACAAAATCATATAACAATTAAAATAAATATAAAACCATTTCGGAAAACCTTGCCGGAAAAAAGATATTACCTTGCCGGAAAATCAAATAACATTGTTGGCCATTAGAGTATAATATATAACCTTACCGGAAAACGATTAATCCCGATCTACATTACCGGAATATAGAAGATGGTGGATGGTGGAGTTAGTAAGTCGAGAGAGAGAGAGAGAGAGAGAGAGAGAGAGAGAGAGAGAAAGATTAAAATGATTTTGGTGGAAAATATTAAGGTTTAAATAAGTTTTTTGATGTTTGGTCAACATGACACATGACAGAATATTAGAGCACATGAGAATGAAAATATGGTGACTGGATTGCACATGTGAACAGCCTAGAAGAAGGCCATGTGTCCACATTGTATTGCTTTAATAGTATTTAAAGATTCGTTAGCTTATGTCTATTTATTACTAAAATTAACTTGCAGTTAAATAGAATTATAATTTTTTTTAACGACAAACTAACAAGCTCCTATAATTTATACTTTTGTGTTCATAATGGGGCGTGAGCCTCACCACTTGGATGAGACTCCACAAGTCCACGTTATCTAACGCTTTGGTACAATTGGGTGCATGGTTGATTTTCATATTTTAACTTTGTTTAGCCCATTTTTGATAAACCGGTTTTAGGAAAAAATATATATGTATTTTTAAAATTGCGGATTTCTAACCTCTTCTAGCTCGTCAATAACTTTATTCGATTGTTTGTTTATGTTCTCAAACCATCGTTTATAATATTAAGAACCAACACAATTATATTCAACTTAACAAACACGAACAAATAATCAGCTTATTTAACTGTCAGTCTTTTAGTAATTAAAGTTAATTAATAAATACAAGCAAACTTCACTGATATAGTTGGTTTCATTTACATACCTACGCATTCAAGCATACATAAAAAATTTTATTTACATCAATTTCTATACAATAAAAATCTGATCATCTAATCCTGTAGTATTTTGTCTTATGTTTCCAAACATAAGACAAAATGGTAGATTGGTAGGCAAGGGCCGGAGTGGTTGGCTTTCTCCTAATGTTTAGTTATTCTACTTTTCATGTTTACATGTAGAACATTCTCAACAGCTTCTTGAAATATTGTTAGAGAAACCTCAAAAAAACATTTTAAAGATCGTAAGTGGTTGTGAGTGAAGTAGAGAAAACAATTTAAATAGGTGAATAAAGTTGGAGGAATATTGTTCATCCTCTATTCATTTTTTAATATATTTAAAAGTGGTTGTGAGTGGAAAAAAGAGAATATATAATGCTAAAGATGTAAAAAAGTATTATTTAATTGTATATAAGAGAGAAAATATATTGTTTTTTAGTGTAATTATAAAGATTAAGATATAGAAGTTGTCGGGAATGTTCTACCATATTATTAATGGAGAGATCCACGTGTGATGCGACGGGAAACACAGACATCGGTAATCGATAATTACGTAATAAATGAAATTACTTTTGATTAAAAAAATTATAGCAGATGTTATACTTAAATTAAAGAAGATAAAATACACGATTTTATGGTATAACCTTTTTAAAGGATAAAAAAAATTGTTTTATTCATTATTTAACTTACAATGCAACTACTTTTTTTTAAAATTTAAGCCATCAACTTTTATTCATAAAGAGTTATCTTATATGTTTTATTATTGTTGTTAATAAATTTATTTGTAAGTAACAAATCTAGCTAACTTTAAATGATTGATTTATCATTCACAACTATATGTGATTCATCATTTATAAATTTGGTAAACCTTATAATCCTGTTGGTTATGAGTAGTTAAAATTAAAATGAAGGATAAAATAACTATTTCATATTCGCAATCACTATCGTCTAAAAGTATTTCGGGCACTAAAGATTTCAAGATTCTTATCACCTACAAATTTTTGTTTTATGTGGGTGTGAAAAAACCGAATTAACCGAACGATAACCAAAATGAACCAATGATACGAACCAATATAACCAAATCGTGCCAAAAGACGATAGGTTGGTCTAATGATTTTTTTGAAAACCGACAATAGTTGGTCTGTTATGGCTAACAAAGTTTTCATACCTGCCAAAACCGATCGCGAACCGGTTATATGTAATTTTTAATATTATAGATTATATGTATTTGTTTAATGTTATGTAATATACTAACGTATACAAACATGTAATAACAATATATTTCATGGTCAAAAAAGTTCAAGCCGAGCTTTCGAACCCAAACAATGTTCAATTATATTGTTTTGTGCTATTTTCAGCTAAGCTCGTATCATGGTTAACTAATACATAATCGACTTTCTATAACCTTCAAAACCGATTAACCAAAACGTCATAACTGATCGGTTTTGGTTATCCATTAACCGGCATTTTGGTTATGGTTACTGTCTTAAACCAAAACCAAAACCAACCCATGCACATCTTTATTGTTTTTACCCAAGTTTTGAACTCTAGTACTATATAAAATTCAAAAGATACATATGAAATTGTGTATATACTAAGCTTAGTTGATTACAACGAAAATATTAAAATTTGTTAAGAGTTGAATACGAAACAAATTAACATTCCTCACATATTATAATAAACCTAACTAATATAAATTTCTATCAAAATCTACCTGACAAACCATGGGTCTAACGGACAACATGTATGTAACACACTAAAACGTGTCCTGAGTAAGTCAGAAGAACAACGAGAGGATTAGATAATGTAAGGCCTTGTTACCGGTGCCTCACATTTGGACGTTGGATTTACTCATAAACGCAGTTCTAAAAATCAGAGTAAATTAAAAACTTTCGCGGAATAAATAATTAGTCAACCATTCGTTACAATCATCCATAATTTGTCTTTTTAAAACATAGCGTAAAATATAGTGATAAAACATCATAACAAAATCCTCATATGCCAGCTTCATCCAACCACGCCATGCGTCCTCCTCAAGCTAACTGTCTCATTCTACTCACATGCGTGCATACTAAAAGTCAGCTACGCTGAGTGAGTTTTAGTTAATGCAATCAACTTACAATACATTCTTATATTACATACTTGTCCTTCTTTACTTTCTTTCATACATCATACTTTACCTTTCTTTACATACATACTTTACACTCTAAAGAATCTTTCGCCCTATAACCTTACAGATATTTTTAGAGTCTGCTACCCTTAAAGAGCCTTTCGCCCTATAACCTCACAGATATTATTAGGGTCTGCCACCCTTAAAGAGCCTTTCGCCCTATAACCTCACATATATTATTAGGGTCTGCCACCCTTCTTCACAGATATTATTAGGGTCTGCCACCCTTTACCGTCAATTCCTTCATATCGTACTTTTCTTCCCATTTATATATTTTACATACCTTCTTTCATACTTATATTCTATAACGTACATACTTCGTATATATACAACATATATATAAACAACCACATCATCTAACTATCTCTTGAAAGTACATGCAATATTCGAAGATCGTTCATGTACCGTCAAGCATTATTCTATATCATACACATATATCATAAATAGGCATACACTTACCACTTAAGGTAAGTGTATTACCTAACCACATCGAGTATGCACACAGCCCCGAAAACATAACAAAGAAAGGGGCTAGAAACTCACCTGAATGCGGTTACGTTCACCGTTAATGGTTATTCCCTTCTTGAGCTGTGCACGGCTAACTGTATAATATTTACATGTATCAATTAACTATTGCTACTCATATCGTATTTCTATCTTTATATAACCCACAACGAACGGGGTCCGGGGGCAGCGCCCCTGGCAGCGGGGTTCTAGGGGCTGCAGCCCCTAGCGGGG
Organism: Bidens hawaiensis; assembly: GCF_021521415.1. NCBI lineage: Eukaryota > Viridiplantae > Streptophyta > Magnoliopsida > Asterales > Asteraceae > Bidens > Bidens hawaiensis. The sequence goes on along the minus strand of NW_027495064.1, from coordinate 46,778 downwards.
TCCAAGAGGCAGAGCCCCTGGCTGAGGTTAAGCTGCCAGGTCAGCTTGGAAAAATTTTATTTTCATTAACTATCTTAACGCATTTTCCATTAGGATTTTAAGTTCTTGTTTTATTCACCTACTCATTCGTTAGCTCGATTCGTGGTCTAGTACTGGATTACTTTTACTTAGCATTTTAAGCGAACTTAACATTAAGCGAACTTAACTTAAGCGAACTTAACTTAAGCGAACTTAGGTTAAGCGAACTTAATTTATGTGAACTTGTCAGTGGCGAACTTAACGCCAGCGAACTTATAGCAGCGAAGTTAAACAGTAGGCGAACTTGACTAGCGGCGAACTTAATCAACAGCGAAGTTGATCAGTAGGCGAACTTGACTAGCGGCGAAGTTGTTCAGCGACGGCCACTGGTTTGGTTTTAACCCCACTAATCGGCTATGTTTCAACGTATAAACCTTTTAACCATCCTCGTAAACGTTCCCATGGCCAACTTCGGATAAGACTTGACCCAGACAAGCGTAAAGTTTGGACCTTTAAGCTAAAACGTTCAAATCTAGATCTTAGGGTTCCATTTTAAAAGAGCAGTTTATGTTCACGGGTTCATTAGGTTCGTTTTATCATCAAGCTCGCTACTTTCCGTTTCACCCAGACCCGATCTACTATTGTTTCACGTTTCAATACTAAACGTTTATAAAAACGTAAACTTTAAAGGTAAAAAGGCTTACCTTTACGTGTTCTTCGGCCTTGGTTAGCTTTCTTATGGACTCTAATCTTGTGTGTGACTCGTATAGCAAAGATCTACCAACACCGAAGCTCGCTCGATCTCGCTTCTCCTATTTCTCGCTCGCGGCCGGATGAGGTGTAGGTGTAGGTGTATGTGTGTTTTGAGTGTGTAGGCAAATATGGAAAATGAAATGAGCATTAGGGTTTTAGGGTGGTTTAAGGGGTATTTATATCCCTTAAAGCCCATGGACCTAAGGCCCATTACCCTCTAATCCACCATAATTAATCCAAGTCCATGATCTTATATTAATACTAATTAATTATTTAGGCCCAATAACTAAACGCGACTTTCTTTTATTAAATATGAAAATTTTAGGATGTTGCAGATAACGGGTTAAACCGAATTATGAGTAAAACGGATATGATTCAAAATATACCATTTGAAAATAAAAAGTTATTGATTCTGTTTAGAATGGGCTATAATCAAAGTTAGATCAGTTTAAAATTAGACATTTTAAGAAGTATTAAAAAACATAAAAAAGGCTCACCCATTTATTTTTTTATAGTGGTTAGTGGCAACCAAGACGACGGGGATAGTGGTGGCGGCACCGGTTGTGACGTTGAAGACAAGGTGGTGTTGGCGTCAGTGATTGTAGAGGCGATGATGAAGACCCAATAGCTAGCTAGAGTGTTGTCAAGGTCGTCTACGAGAATCATTAAAAAAGTTTAGGCCAAATGCGAGTATAAATTCGGGCCTTGAGTAAAATATAATTTGATAACTCATATACAAAAAGTAATTGAGTATAGTCTATGATTTGTATTTTAGGCCTGACTTATTGGTTATTGTTTAAACAAAACTTTTGATTGGGCCTAATATAGTTTTTTTTTCTAAAATATAAATATATATATATATATATATATATATATATATATTATATTTCAGGTGCCTGGGATAATCGGGCCTAAGGCGGCCAACCTCCCTGCCTCCCCATCCCAGACGACCCCTGGTGTTGCGACAATGACGGTGTCTATGGTGAATTGGTGGTCGTGGTGGTGCTGATTATATTAAATCATTTTAAATTAATAAGTTTTATAGAAGTAATAATGTGAAAAGTGAAAACTAGTTTTGATTCGTAACTACACTTTTACACAATAACTCTTTTCACCACAATCACACTTTATACCATTCATACTTTTGTTTTATAAAGAGGTAAGAGAAAAGTCATGTGAAATAAACACATGATATTTCAACAATTTTGTGCACATTACAATAAAGGAAATTGCAAAACAAAAACAATAAATTCCCACCAAACTTTAGTGAAACACTTGACTAAATTATAAACTAAAAAATAAAAAAGATTTCGGTGACAATAATGAGTGGTTGAATTGAACAATCTATACAAAATATCCCAAATAATATTATACAATTATGGAAAACATCCCATATAAAAATATCTTAACGTACATTACGTACGCGAATTCTATTTTACACAAATCGATCCATGAAATCACATCACAGCATCTCGGAATTGTCAATACATATCAAATTAATCATTGGTTCACTGAAAAAAAACAGTTTTGGATGGATAATCGATCAATTTTTCAGTTTTTTTCACGAAAACCGTTTTATGAGCGTTTAGGGTTTGGGTGAGCGTTTTAGTATTTTTGCCTTTTAGCGTTTCGCGTACCTCTCGTACATTAAGCCATTATCGTACAGTATCTCTACCCTATACCATTGTTATAATCAGTAGGCCTTCTGGTCCAATAACATAAGATGATAGTTATGGCTTATAATATTATGATTTTAAGTTCGAAACATGACTTAATGACTTCGGGGGTGTTTGAGGTTCCTAATTTTACCTTCTTATAACTTTTGGGAAAAGTTAATAAGTTACAATATTGTAACTTATTAACTTAACCCTTCACATTAGGTCACATTTCCAAACACCTTTTAACTTTTCCAAAAGTTAATAAGTCATAAGTTACATAAAATAAGCAATCTCAAACACCCCTTAAGAAGGTTTTTTCTTGATTGTGTACTCTGATGAGACAGATTTAGAGCGTCAAAAATCAATACTCGGGTATTGGGATAGTTCACTAAAAACATTATTATAATCAGACACATTAAACATATATATATTTGCAAACCCCACATAATTCGGTACACAGACAACAATATGTGCTGCTCATCATCTTCATCCCCAATACCCCATTATTCAATTCAACCTCAGCTTCACATTCATCTTCACTAAATCTTTCATAATATTATACACCCTACCTACTCTTTATTTATGATCTTGTGGGGTCCTTAATACCCTTACTTCTTATAAACTGTCGGTGAGTGTGTTAGTGAGTCATTCAACCCAGAAACAAAGATGCTGAGAGGGACGTCTGCGCAGAGCCCAGTTGGACCCGCAAGACTCACCTTGAAGAGGGACGTCTGCGCAGAAACCAACTGGATCCGCAGGACCAACCATGCTCAGAGACGTGACGTCCTTACGCGCAGTACGCAAGCTGTTCCCGCAGGAAATGCCTCCCAATGGTGAAGGACTCCGCCTGTCCCCGCAGCCTCGGATACAAGCCATCAGGGAAGGCCACCCGCGCAGCAAGGCTACACGCACAAGGCACTTAGCTCTCAATCACTCAGTGTCACCTGAAGGAATGAGCAAAGCCGGGAACAATCCCGCACAAGGGCGGGAGGGGGAATACTCCCGCCCAAATAAGCCAGTCCGTACGATACGGGAAGATCTTCTGTACTGTACCTGACGAGGTATGGGAAAAAGATCTGACTAAAGATACGACAGCTTATTGACAACAGTATGGCGAGCAGCATGCTCCTGTACTGTATGTCACTATTAGCCGCTGCCTACTCACCAACTACTGCCATACCACGTGCATAGCCGGCAGTTGGTGGAAAATGAATAGTATACAGCAGGCCTGGTCACTATCAGCCGCTGCCTACCCACCAACTACCAGCAGGGCACGTGCGTAGGCCACTGTTGGTGGAACAGGAACACTGTTGCAGCCGGCCACACCTCCTTGGAAACCTACCTTCGGCTATAAATACCACAAATGGTATGACCATCTCATCTTATCTTGTATCGTCATATTATACCTGATATCTGCTCTAGCAATCTCTTAATATACACTTATATTTAAAGATCAATCTAGTCTGATTCTCACGCCGGAGGGTGGTCACAAGGAGGAACCCCCCCCCTTCTCAGTGACAAGCTCACGGTGTCTGTTTTGCAGGTTATCAGAAGAACCATCTTCTCTGGGTCTAACCCCTCGTGGGAAACATCTATCTAACCCCCAGGTTACCAGTAATCTGCGCGGGGTCCGGTTAGTGTTTCTTCATTGGCGCCATCCGTGCATAAAGCTAGAACATTTTTCTCCAGTTTTTTCAAACTTTTGGAAAGATGGTTAAAGAAACTCCGGTAACCACAACCCCAGCTACTGGGGGGAATACCGGCTACACAGCTTTTACAAACACTACCCCGGTTACCCAAGCCGGGGCAAGTGAAGTAAACCTTACGAACGCTACCCCAGCTACCCAAGCTGGGGCAAGTGCAGTAAATAATCGCTCACTGGGAATCACCGATACCCAGTTAGAGAAACGAACAAGACTCCCCCGCCAAACACTCGATGAAGTTAAGGCATGGGCGGAGGCACGTCAAAAGGAATTCCAAGCTGAGTTGGACGAACGCTTGCGTTCCGTCCAACAGGCTGACGAATTCGAAGGATACTGGGACGATGACTCGGAGGAGTCCGTCTCCGACGCGAACCCTCGCCATATGGCAAAAGGGAAGCGTAAGGAAACGGACTCCCAACCGAGAAGGCATTTTGGAGAAGCCTTCAAACCAAAAAACACAGGTGGAAGTCCACGTGACTTCTCCAAAACATTCAGACCAAACGTTGCAAATGCAGGAACGTCCAAATTTGCAAGGGACATTGCAGAAGCAATTGCCCCAAAAAGTGCCAAACAAATGTCCAGCATAGGCACATATGATGGTATATCCGACCCGGATGATCATTTGAACAGATTCATAGCGGGGGCAACCGTCAGTAGTTGGACGGAACCCACGTGGTGTTACATGTTCCAAATGACGCTTGTCGGGGCTGCTAGAGCGTGGTTCGATCGTCTACCGGTCAACCACATCTACGACTGGGCTGACTTCCAACAGAAGTTTAGCCAACACTTCAGCCAGCAAAGAAAGTATACCGAGGAGCAATGGACAATCCTCAAGTGCATTCGAGAAAAAGATGAATCTTTGCTAGACTTCATCACTCGCTTCAACTCGAAGAAGCTAAGTCTGGGTAACATTAGCGAAGATCTTGTTCGCGCTGCCTTTATTCAGGGCGCGAACGACCCAGAGCTCATCCGCACCTTAACGGGTAAAGATGGCATGCCATCCACATGGGATGCCATCATGACAGCAGCTAAACGCATTGCGGAAACGGAGAAGCAACTGGGTAGAGATCTCCCACAGAGCACAAACCTCTACACCCAGAAAACAAGAGAAGACAACGTCCTTACCGCCCGATTAAACAAAAAGCGAAAGCTAGGCATTTGGCAGTCGAGGGTAAACTTTGACACCTCATCCGGCTTGCAACATCGGTTAGGCGGAAGGGATAATGTACATACAAACAAGAACTCCAGATGGACGCCGCTCACCAAAAGCGTCACCGAGATATTCGCTACTGAGGAGCTCCCATGGCCAAAGCCTCAAATAATCCGACATCGTCACAATGCTGATCGGAGTAAATACTGTGACTTTCACAGGACAAAAGGCCACAACACCGAAGAATGCATAGACGTAAAGGACATGGTCGAAGCATTCGTCAGAGATGGGACGCTCGCGCACCTCGTGGCGCAATGAACGCTGAGCAGGCTGATGCGTGTAGAACCCCAGCTGGGGAAACCACGAATAAAAATTCCAGCTTCAATGTGGAGACTACATGCTGCGTAAAGAACGAGATCCCGAACCAGGTGCGTATCGGCTCGATGGCACTCCCATCCCAACAACATGGAAGGGAGCTCAATTACACTGTGCATGTAAATCAATTCCAAATTTGTAAAGAAAAGGCCAAGAGCCACTTCTAATGGAAATGATTCTCCTTAAAACATCGACGCTGATGATTTTACATTTACTTTATGAAATATCAACACTGATGCCGGTTTTCACCGCATACATAAGTGTGAGTCGTTGCATGGGGAAGGCGGCAAAACCCGCATAAACCCAAAAAACGACAAACCTTCACGCAGGTCAGTTGAAGGGGAAAAGTTCAGTCATCCTACTAAATGAAAGTGCCGGTCTATCCGCATGAATCATGATAGAGGAAACTGAACACTAACCCATTAACAACCGCGCGTCGAACAGTTAATTTATTCAACACGGGTATGCCGGTTTTCACCGCATAAATACGTGGAAAGTCGTTGCGTGGGGAAGGCGGCAAAACCCGCATAAACCCAAAAAACGGCAAACCTTCACGCAGGTCAGTTGAAGGGGAAAAGTTCAGTCATCCCACTAAATGAAAGTGCCGGTCTATCCGCATGAATCATGATAAAGGGAACTGAACACTAACCTATTGACAACCGCGCGTCGAACGGTTAAATTATTCAAAACAGAGAATTTCTAACAAAAGGATGAGGAAAACCTACACGCAGGTCAGATATGGGTAAAGTTTAGCCATCCTACTAAGTGCAAGTGACGGTCCTACCCGCACAATCACGAAAGAGGAAGCAAAACTTCACACCTATTATCTACCACGTTCAAAGGTTAACTTATCCTCAAAAAGGATGAGGAAAACCTACACGCAGGTCAGATATAGGTAAAGTTTAGCCATCCTACTAAGTGCAAGTGACGGTCCTACCCGCACAATCACGAAAGAGGAAGCAAAACTTCACACCTATTATCTACCACGTTCAAAGGTTAACTTATCCTCAAAAAGGATGAGGAAAACCTACACGCAGGTTAGACGCAGGTAAAGTTTAGCCATCCTACTAAGTGCAAGTGACGGTCCTACCCGCACAATCACGAAAGAGGAAGCAAAACTTCAACCTATTATCTACCACGTTCAAAGGTTAACTTATTCTACACTTGGAAAATTGCTAATTTAAACTAAAGTATGCAAGTCATATAACGTTTATAAAGCAAGGAATCCAATAAAAGAAGCGGTCTTACCCGCACAAAGATTTATATTTCACAATGATTCATTACAAGAATGGCCGGGTAACTACCCGCCTACAAGAAAATAAATCTATACAAGCTAAATCTATCCTAGCAGTGGGAAGGGATCTTCAGGATCAGGCTTCAGGGCCACTTCCACTTGGACCAGCACCGTCAGTAGAGCGTGGCAGTTCAAAGAAAGCTTTAAGGATAGCTAGCCCATCATCAGCAGCAGCAACTTCATTCACCTTCTCCACCACCGGATGCGGGAAGGCGGCGTACTGATTCACTGCTTGGTCGTAAACAGCTTCAGTATCAACATTGTACAAAGGGAAGTTGGAAGGCGGGATGCCTTTCTCAACGAACCCTAGACCAAGCACGAAGCCGACCTTTTCCCCATCCTCGTGAGAAGCGTTGAGGGCTGCGCTCATAGCGTCGTCATACGACGTCTCAGCGAAGACTCGATGCACAACCTACAAGAAAAAAAATACAAGTATCAAAACCTTTTCTATTTACAAAGAAAAGCGTAAAGATATAATGAAATTAAACATACCTGAGACAACGCTTCTCGAAGAAGCCATTCCTTGGCAACCAGAGTTTCTTGGAGGGCAGCTTGAGCTTCGTTACGGGCGCGTTCGGCTTCACTCTTGTTGAGGTTGGCAAGCAACACTTCTTTAGCCGCAGCCTCTTCGACGCCCTTTAGCTTCCGCTCAGTATGGTCAAGCACCCCCCTCTGGTCCAAGATCTCCTGGAGCTTTTTGGCCTCTTCCATCGCCAAGGCATCATGAGCCTGCTGGAGAGCCTCTAATTTGGCTTTAAGTTCTTCATTCTCCACGCGTAGAGGCTCAGCAACAGCTTCAGCCTTGGTGGCCCTCTCGGTTGCGTTCCTTGCAGTTTCCTTAGCCAGCCGAAGCTGTTCATTAACAGCTTGGGCAGCCTTGGAACGGGCCTCGAGTCGTGCCTGAACTTCAACCTCGAGGGCCTTGAAGGCCTTCTCCTTTTCCGCAGCTACGGCGGAAAGCCTTTGGTTCTCCTCCCAGACAGCCCGCGCCTGAGCCACTTCTTTAAGGCGAGCTGCTTTTAACTTGTCGTTTTCACGACAAAGCAGCTCGACGCGCGGCTGCATCCGGGCCAGGAGAACCCGAAGCTCATTGGTTAGCCTACCCTCCTGGTAGCTAGCCATGGCTTCCCCCAACGCACCACTGGGAGCAGCGTGACGAGCCCATTCCACGCACTCCACAGGGGTGCGAAGGGTTGTTCCTCGGCGAATGTTCCATCGTGGAACATACACTTCATTGGAATCCGACACTGCAAAAAACATAAAGCAGTTAGGAAAAAATGATAAGAAAAAATATGAAAAGGGCCAAAAGAACCCTAAGCACCTGTAGGGTCAATAACAGGCCGATAGCCGCCGAACCCATCACCTGAACCCAAGGGAAATCCATCCAAGAGGTCAGGCAGATGGGAAGGTGGCAGAGATTGGCGAGAAGCCCCATGCGTACCTGATGGATCGGCCGTCGTTGCCGATGACGGGGGCATGGTAGCAGCCGCCGCGGTCGCCGCCGCGGAATCCGCAGCAATAGTAACCGCCGGCTCGGTGAAGGATGCTGTAAAAATAGCACTCACAGCCGGCGGTGACGTCATCACAGCTGGAACAGTCGGCTCAAAGGAGTGAGCAACTGAACCAGCGGAAGCAGGCGCAGGCGCAGCCGCCTGGGTCGTCGTCTCAGGTAGGCTGACCGGGCCTACCGTCATTGGCGGGGAGGTACCACTCTGCGCTCCACACTGGAATGCGTCAACATCCACGCCTGCACAAAGAAGATAAGTGTTAAATGATAATAAGCTATGAAGATAAAAGCTAAAGGAAGTTGTACTTACGGGTTTTCTTGAGCCTAAAGGTACGGAGAGGCGGGGACGAACCCGATGGAGCCGGCCTCTTTGCGCCGCTCACCGTCGTCTTCTTGGGCTCTCCGGAGGTGACAGTCGCAACCTCCGGAGCGGTGGTCTTATCACCTCCGGGATTCCCCGCCACCTCTTCGCTCTCGGTCTCCGAATCAGACCGAGGCGCTGGATCGGCAGTGGAGGCCACCTTCTCCTTCCCCTTCCCGCCGGCAGCCTTCTTCTTCCGCACCAACGGAGGACCATCTGCGGATTCCTCATCAGAACATACGATTAGAGGAATTCCAGCAGAGGTTTTAACATTGAGGGGGCGAGGGTCGAATAGCGCCTTACCTGGCCGCCTGGCGCTAAGGATCTCATGGCCTAGCGGATAGACCTCCACGAACCGATCCGCCGTTTGTTCTAGGATGGGCAACTCGTTCTCGTCTAGAGCGCGAGTACCCATCCGAGCGGGACCGTTAGCCTCCCGCGGGTTCAGGAGCGACTGCAAGTCGTTCCCCTCTGAAATAAACAGGAAAGAAGTTAGAAGAGATTCGAAATCAACAAAAAGAAACAAAGCATATCGTAAGAAACAGAGTTCGAACCGTATTCGAGGACGATTGGGATCTTATGCGCATCCGCAGCCTTCCACACCCGGCTCATCCCCAGCATCACCATCCCGGACTCCGCAAACCGGTAAACCGGAGATTGGACCCGAGATATCTTCGAGAACCATTCCGCCTCCTCGTAGTTGGAGGCGTGAAGGCTGGGAAGTACTTGCCCGTTCTTAAATTTCATGGCAAGGGGGATGGCGCGAGCGGAGAGGTAGAAGAACTCCCTCTTCCACGAACGAAGACTGCGCTCGGTTGCGCAAATCTTCAAACCCTTGATCCGGGTTATCAACGTGTACCACCCCTGGATGCACCTCCAAGTGTAGAAGGTCATCAGGCGGTCAACATAGGGCTCAATGCCCAAAATCCGGCACACCCACTCGAAGTGGCGAATCTTGGCGATCGCCATGGGGTGCAACTCGGTCAAATGAACACCGTGCCTCTCAAGGACACGGTAAACAAACTTTGTCAATGGGAACCTAAGATTCCCATAAACAAAGAATGCAGCATAAACCCCGATCTTGCCTCTGGGGGCATCGTACACCGTCTGGTGGGGTTCAGAAAACTCAGGCTCGAGAGACTCGAGCATGAACTTCCTGACGACGTACCGATACAGATCGCCAGGCAGAGCACACTGGCACTCGCCAGCAGTACTCTTGTCATCGGCTGTAGATTCGAGATCACGAGACATCTTGTAAAAGAAGAAGATAACGATTTCGGGAGAATGCTTGCCTGAAAAGGTGAGTATTCGCCGGAAATCGCAAAGAAGATGAAGAGAAGAGTGAAAGTGTGGATTACAAAGAACCCTCTCCCCCTTTATATACTAATCGCAATTAATGCGATGAAATTAATGCGGAAGAGAGAGAAAACGAAGGTGCAATGAAACTATGACACGTGGCAAAAAGCAAGCTGGCAACAGCTGTTGACAGGACGCATACCATTAATTTCGCGGCCACGCGCCCGAAAAATCGCGCCCACGCGCCTGAAAAAGCGTCTGGAATGACCATGTACTGTCACGTCACCATAACTTCCTGCACGTCCTGACACAGTCAGAAGAAACCGTCGCACGACGTTTCAGAGGTTTGGACTGTTCTTATCTTTCCACCAACTCTTCGAATTTCAAAATTCAAAATTCAAAAATATTTAAAAGTAAGCGGGAAAATACCCCTTACCTTGGCAAACAAGTAACCGTAAGACGGATGCGGGTACAGTGTTAAGGCAAAACCCTTCACATACCTAGCACCCGCAGGGAATTGAAGCCAAGAAAACCTTGGCAAACAAGTAACCGTAAGACGGATGCGGGTACAGTGTTAAGGCAAAACCCTTCACATACCTAGCACCCGCAGGGAATTGAAGCCATGTAAACCTTGGCAAACAAGTAACCGTAAGACGGATGCGGGTACAGTGTTAAGGCAAAACCCTTCACATACCTAGCACCAGCAGGGAATTGAAGCCAAGAAAACCTTGGCAAACAAGTAACCGTAAGACGGATACGGGTACAGTGTTAAGGCAAAACCCTTCACATACCTAGCACCCGCAGGGAATTGACGCCAGGAATACATTGGAAGTAAAGTAACCGTAAGACGAGCGCAGGTACAGTGTTAAGGCAAAACCCTTCACATACCTAGCGCTCCGCTGGGAATTGAAACCAAGAAGGATCTTCTGGGCAATGCTTGCGGAAACGGAAATAACATCCCCGCATAGCGGGAACGTCGAGAACTACGTTGTTTGAAGCTCCAGGATGGAATTGGTGGTTTTAACATAATTGATCACTATGTTCAAAACTACCAAAACCTCATGGAGAATCCACACAAGTGGGACTCAACGCTCCTGACTTGCGAGGAGGTTACAGACCTACCCGCATCATACCCAAAAACCAAGCAGGAAACTCGGGAATTTCTGCAAGTGACAAGGACTTCCGCGGGAGGAATCCCCATGGAAAACCTTAAAAAACCCTTTTCAAAACCCTTTGCTTAAGTCCAAAAGTTCACCTCACTTTATTAAACACTCATGAGAAGAACATTGGACTGGGGGGACTTGAAGAGGTAGGTCCCAGCAGAGCCCAGTTGGACCCGCAAGACTCACCTTGAAGAGGGACGTCTGCGCAGAAACCAACTGGATCCGCAGGACCAACCATGCTCAGAGACGTGACGTCCTTACGCGCAGTACGCAAGCTGTTCCCGCAGGAAATGCCTCCCAATGGTGAAGGACTCCGCCTGTCCCCGCAGCCTCGGATACAAGCCATCAGGGAAGGCCACCCGCGCAGCAAGGCTACACGCACAAGGCACTTAGCTCTCAATCACTCAGTGTCACCTGAAGGAATGAGCAAAGCCGGGAACAATCCCGCACAAGGGCGGGAGGGGGAATACTCCCGCCCAAATAAGCCAGTCCGTACGATACGGGAAGATCTTCTGTACTGTACCTGACGAGGTATGGGAAAAAGATCTGACTAAAGATACGACAGCTTATTGACAACAGTATGGCGAGCAGCATGCTCCTGTACTGTATGTCACTATTAGCCGCTGCCTACTCACCAACTACTGCCATACCACGTGCATAGCCGGCAGTTGGTGGAAAATGAATAGTATACAGCAGGCCTGGTCACTATCAGCCGCTGCCTACCCACCAACTACCAGCATGGCACGTGCGTAGGCCACTGTTGGTGGAACAGGAACACTGTTGCAGCCGGCCACACCTCCTTGGAAACCTACCTTCGGCTATAAATACCACAAATGGTATGACCATCTCATCTTATCTTGTATCGTCATATTATACCTGATATCTGCTCTAGCAATCTCTTAATATACACTTATATTTAAAGAGCAATCTAGTCTGATTCTCACGCCGGAGGGTGGTCACAAGGAGGAACCCCCCCCCCCCTTCTCAGTGACAAGCTCACGGTGTCTGTTTTGCAGGTTATCAGAAGAACCATCTTCTCTGGGTCTAACCCCTCGTGGGAAACATCTATCTAACCCCCAGGTTACCAGTAATCTGCGCGGGGTCCGGTTAGTGTTTCTTCAGTGCTGCTCATCATCTTCATCCCCAATACCCCATTATTCAATTCAACCTCAGCTTCACATTCATCTTCACTAAATCTTTCATAATATTATACACCCTACCTACTCTTTATTTATGATCTTGTGGGGTCCTTAATACCCTTACTTCTTATAAACTGTCGGTGAGTGTGTTAGTGAGTCATTCAACCCAGAAACAAAGATGCTGAGAGTTGAATGTGATTCAAATCACCAAATCTTTCATGGGTATAATTTGGTTTTGAATATATAAATATACATTTTTTTATTAATATGAATCTGTTTGTTTAATTTAAAATGGGTTTAATTGGATTATTATTATTATTATTATTATTATTATTATTATTATTATTGTTTGCAGATGTTCTTGGGATAATGAGAAGATTAATAAAGATGATTGTGGTGTGCTAGATTTGGCGCCAAGAGCTTCTTATAGTTTAATTCATGTAAGTAAAGATTATTTTTTGATTGTTTTGATTAAAGAAAGTAACAAGCTTTGATCTTTATTTCCTAAAAGCACATGAATTTGACAAATTTGGCTGTTTCCCACATGATAAAACTATGAAACTAACTTTCAACAATCAACATCACCACCATTTTTTTCTACTTGATGACAAATGTTACAATGCTCTTGAGACAACCCGGACAGAAATCGATACAATTTTGGTAGTTTTCGTCTTACCATTTCGTGTTTTCTTATGCAAATATTGGACCACTTTTATGTTCTCACAACTAGTTTTCGGAATCTTGTTTAGCTACATTTTATGTTATATGGATTACTATACTCTATATTGTGCACGTTTTATAACGATTTTTGGAGTTGGTGTCTCACACATCAAAATACACCCCCCCCCCTCCCCCCACCCCCAAAAAAAAAGTGTCAATAGCTCTGCTATAAGTGAGATTATACTTGGTACGCTTGTTTGTTATGTATTTATATGTTTTACTTCTTGCTTATTAGAAGCATCTTTGGTTCCTTGTGGTCATATTGAGTCGAAAAATCATGTTTTGACTTTATATCTTTGATTCAGGATGTAAAATTGGGGAAGATATTATTGCATGATCAATCCTCGGTTTGGTCCGAGTCTGAAATGACGCCATGTTCAAGTTCATTTTCTTCCATTGCTTCATATGGCACACCAAACTCAAAGGTGACATCTTTATTTCGGTTGTAACATGTTTAATGTTAATCATAAGTAGCTATCTAAAACAACTTGTGAACCAATATCAGTTTTGTAATTATTAATAACAGGCAAGAGGTCGTTTTGGTTACAACTTTATGTGCTTATGCATCTAACTCACCTAATATTTGAATTGGGCCCGTTGTTTATTACTTTATGCATCTATCACACCTAATTTTCAATCGGGCTCATTAATTATTTTTATTCTTTCTATTTTATTTTTTTGGTGCAGTCATCAATGGAATTGGTGAAAGAAATTGTGTCTCTTGAGACTGAAATACTTCATTTGGAAAGTTATATACTTTCACTATACCGGACGGCTTTTCAGAAGCGTGTTCCTAGTTTAGATACCAAAAATACCCCTTTGGGATGTAAGATAGAATCACAGTTACAAACTGTTGTTGACCAGTCATTAGTCAAGAAAGTCAACTCTGATGCTTTGTTAAGTGGTCAACTTTCGAATCGTCAAATTAGTTCTGCGGTTGTGAAGTCATCATCCAGAAAGGTATGTATTGAACTAATCATTAGATGTTTCATTTTCGATCAGTTGATCACTTATATATGAGTCGATTTGGGTTGAACGGTAAAATTTAAAGAAAAGGGTTAGTTAGATGGATGGTCCCTGTGGTTTGGTCACGTTACAACTTTATTCCCCAAGTTTAGAAAGTTATATGTTTAGACCACTAGTTTGACAAAACGTAACATAAATGGTCGTTAACTTTTGCTGTTAAGTGAGCGTGCAATTACCAAAATACCCTTAACGTTAAAAATAAATTTCGGGTGGAGGAGATGAATACTTGTAACTTGTAAATGGTTGGAGAGAGTAGATAGATTTTTTTTAAAGTTATATCTCTTTTTATTGCAATTTTTGTTTATTTATATAAGAGTATTTTTGCTAGTTTATCAAATTTACAAGAACAAGATACGCCATCCATTTCAGGGACCGCCCATGTTACGTTTTGACAAACGATTGTTCTAAACCTGTAGTTTTAGAAACTCGGGGACTAAGTTTGCGATATGACGAAACCACAGGGACCATCGGTGTAGTTAAATTTAAAAACAGCTAAAAAGGAATGAAACCTGTTAAATCATCTAATTTAACAAATCCAGACTATTATTAAAGTAATGCAATTATGATAATCATACTAGACATCTAATCATTCATAAAAAATCAGAACTTTTTTAGCAAAAATGCTCCGGGCCAACCCGATCCATTTGATTGGCCTTTTTTTTCTAGTGACGAGTAAATCATCTAATTCATCAAATCAGACTATCACAACTTAATTTTCATAAAAAAAAAATCAAAACTTTATTGGGTAAAAAATGTTTCGGGTCAACCAGACCCGTTTAATCCAGAAAATCAGACTATTACAACTAAATACTCACAAAAAATTACAACTTTTTTGTGCGAAAATATTTTGGGTCAACCCGGCCCGTTTGACTTTTCTTCATCTAACGACAAGTAATCGCAGGAGAGAAAAACAAGTCGTTGTAGTCTCGGGGAACACCTTGGAGCTTCATACACCAATAATGCCCTTGTTGAAAGTCCCGATAGACTCTCGGAAGACATGATCAGATGCATCTCTTTGATCTACTGTAAACTTGGGGACCAAAGTCAATCTCAATCTGGACCGTTGGTTTCTTCTGCTTCATCCATGTCATCATCCGGTACCCATGATCATTCTGATACATCGAGTCCTTCTTGCAATGAAGATGCCACGTGGGACCGTAAACACAATAATAATATGAAAGGCGAAGGAGGCCCGTATGCGGATATGGTAGAAGTTTTGAAAATTGATGTTGATGATGATGGTTTTAATTATGCTGAAATGATGTTAAAAAAATTCAGGTAGCTGGTTTGGTTGTTTCCTCTTAAATGTTTGATATTTATTATATTAGTTCTAGTTACCTAGTATTGATATTTATTATTTATGTAGAACATTGGTGAAGAAACTTGAGAACGTTGACCCGAGAAAAATGACGCGTGAACAAAAGCTTGTATTTTGGATCAACATTCACAATGCTTTGGTGATGCATGTAAGCCTTTTGAAGAAACACTAAGTGACCCCGGGCAGATTATAGGTAATCTGGGGGCTAAGTAATGTTTCCCACGAAGGTTAGGTCCAGCAGAGTAAGTTGTACTTCAGGGAACCTGCAAAACAGACACCGTAAGCTCGTCACTGAGAAGGGGGGGGGGTTCCTCCTTGTGACCACCCTCCGGCGTGAGAATCAGTCTATATTGCTCTTTGAATATAAAAGTATATGAATACTATTAGAGCAGTTATCAAGTAAGTTATACGAGATAGTAGATGATGAAATGATAATACCATTTGCTGTCTTTTATAGCCGAAGGTGGGTTTCCAAGGGGTTTAGCCGGCCCAACACGCTACCAACTGTAACCTATGCACGTGCCCTACCTGTGAGTGGTGGATAGGTAGCGGCTGACACAGAGCAGGCGTGCCGTGCACTCTTCGTCTTCTACCAACTGCAGGCTAGGCACGTGGTCTGGCAGGAGTTGGTGGGCAGGCGGCGGCTATTGGTCACAGTGCTGTGGCGTGCTGTCTGCCACGCTGCTGTCAGTGAGCTGTCGCATTCTTGGTCAGATCTTTTGTCTTTACCTCGTCAGGTATCACGCAAAAGATCCTTCATCATACGGACTGGCCCATTTTGGCGGGAGTTTTCCCCCTCCCGCCTTTGCTCATTCTTTCAGGTGACACTGAATATTTGTAAGTGTTAAGCCTTATGCGTGTAGCTATGCTGTGCGGGTAGCCTTCCCTGATGGCTTGTATCCGCAACTGCGGGAACAGGCGGGTTACTTTACCATTGGGAGGCTTTTCCCTGCGTATGCAGCTTGCATACTGCGCGTAGGCTTCTCTGAGCATGGTGGGTCCTGCGGGAGTAGATGGTCTTTGCGCAGACATCCCTGTTCAAGGTGAGTCATGCGGGACCAACTGAGCCCTGCTGGGACCTACCTCTTCAAGTCCCCCCAGTCCAATGTTCTTCTCACGAATGTCTAATAAAGTGAGGTGAATTTTTGGACTTAAGCAAAGGGTTTTGAAAAGGGGTTTTTGTAAGGTTTTCCATGGGGGTTCTTCCCGCGGAAGTCCTTGTCACTTGCAGAAATTCCCGAGTTTCCTGCTTGGTCTTTGGGTATGATGCGGGTAGGTCTGTAACCTCCTCGCAAGTCAGGAGCATTGAGTCTTAGTTGTGCGGATTCTCCCTGTGGTTCTGGTAGTTTTTGAACATAGTGATCAATTATGTTTAAACCACCAATTCCATCTTGGAGCCTCAAACAACGTAGTACTCGATGTTCCCGCAATGCGGGGATATTACTTCCGTTTTCACAAGCATTGCCCAGAAGATCCTTCCTGGTTTCAATTCTCAGCGGGTGCTAGGTATGTGAAGGGTTTTGCCTTTACACTGTACCTGCGTCCGTCTTACGGTTACTTTACTTCCAAGGTATTCCTGGCGTCCATTCCCTGCGGGTGCTAGGTATGTGAAGGGTTTTGCCTTTACACTGTACCTGCACCCGTCTTATGGTTACTTGGTTGCCAAATATTTTGGCTTCAA
Organism: Bidens hawaiensis; assembly: GCF_021521415.1. Lineage (NCBI taxonomy): Eukaryota > Viridiplantae > Streptophyta > Magnoliopsida > Asterales > Asteraceae > Bidens > Bidens hawaiensis. The sequence goes on along the minus strand of NW_027495064.1, from coordinate 29,616 downwards.
TTCCCTGCGGGTGTTAGGTATGTGAAGGGTTTTGCCTTTACACTGTACCCACACCCGGCTTATGGTTACTTATTTGCCAAGGTAAGGGGTATTTTCCCGCTTACTTTTTTGAACCTTAGTCTTCAAATTTTTAAATTTTGAAATTTGAAGAGTTGGATGGATAACAACCCAATACCTCAAACGTCGTGCGACGGTTTCTTCTGACTGTGTCAGGACGTGCCAGAAGTTATGGCGACATGACATTATGTGGTCATTCCAGTTGCTTTTTCAGGCGCGTGGGCACGGGATTTCGGGCGCGTAGCCGCGAAATCTCTGGCACACGTCCTTTTTGACAGCTGTTGCCAGTTTGCTTTTGCCACGCGTCATAGTTTCATTGCACCTTTGATTTCTCTCTCTTCCGTATTAAATTCATCGCATTAATTGCGATTGCTATATAAAGGGGGAGAAGGTTATTTGCAATTCACACTTTCCACTTTCATCTCTTCTTCTCCAGTAATTTCCGGCGAATTTCTCTTTTTCAGTAAAGCATTGCTCTGAAATCTCTTCTTTCTTCCACCATGTCTTCTCACGATGCTGATGATCAGAAGACTGCTGGCGAATGCCAGTGTTATCTTCCTGTCGAGCTGTACCAGTATATCGTCAGGAAGTTCATGCTCGAGTCTCTCGAGCCTGAGTTTCCTGAGCCCCACCATACTGTGTACGATGCCCCTAGTGGCAAGATCGGGGTTTATGCTGCATTCTTTGTCTACGGGAACCTTAGGTTTCCGTTGACAAAGTTTGTGTACCGTGTCCTAGAGAGGCACGGTGTGCACCTGACAGAGGTGCACCCTATGGCCATTGCCAAGGTCCGGCACTTTGAGTGGGTGTGCCGGATACTGGGCCTTGAGCCCCTTGTTGACCGCCTGATGACCTTCTATACTTGGAGGTGCATCCAAGGGTGGTACACTCTTACAACCCGTATCAAGGGTTTAAAGATTTGTACCACCGAGCGGAGTCTTCGCTCATGGAGAAGAGAGTTCTTCTTTATATCCGCTCGAGCCATCCCCATTGCCATGAAGTTCAAGAATGGCCAGCCGCTTCCGAACCTTCCCGCCATCAACTACGAGGAGGCGGAATGGTTCGCGAAGATATCCCGGGTCCAGTCCCCGGTTTTCCGTTTTCCGGAGTCGGCGATGGTGATGCTGGGGATGAGCCGGGTGTGGAAGGCGGCGAATGCGGATAAGGTTCCGATCGTCCTTGAATATGGTTCGAACTCTACCCCTTATGGTATGTCTTGTTTCTTTTTAGCTGACTACGATTTTTTCTAACTTTCTTGTTGATTTCAGAGGGTAACGATCTTCAGTCGCTCCTGAATCCGCGGGAGGAAGATGGTCCTGCGCGGATGGGTACTCGTGCTCTGGACGAGAACGAGTTGCCCATCTTAGAGCAGACTGCGGGTCGGTTCGTGGAGGTTTACCCGCCAGGCCAAGAGATCCTGAGCCACCGACGGCCAGGTAAGCCTATCTTCTACCCTGAACCTCTCAATGCTGTGCCTGCTGCTGGAGTTCATGACATTTCTTCTTCTGAGGAATCCGCAGAAGGTCCTCCACTGGTGCGGAAGAAAAAGGCTGCCGTCGGGAGAGGCAAGGAGAAGGTGGCCTCTACGGCCGACCCGGTAGTCTTATCTGACTCGGAGTCAGATAATGCAGAGGTGGCGGGGAAGCCCGGTGGTGAGGAGACCACCGCTCCGGAGGCTGCAGGTGTTACCTCCGGGGAGGCAGCGACGACGACGGTTACCGGTGTCAAGAGGCCGGCTCCATCGGGTTCGCCCCCGCTCGTCCGTGCGTTCAAGCTCAAGAAACCCCGTAAGTACCCCCATAATTCTTGTCTAGATTTGTTGTTTCAAATAAAATTTTCTAACACTTTTGCTTGTGCAGGTGTGGATGTTGACGCATTCAAGGGTGGAGTTGGAGTAAGTATTCCCCCGCCAATGACGGTAGGCTCGGTCAGCCTTCCCGAGGCGTCGACCCAGGCGTCTACGCTTGCTTCCGCTGGTTCTAGCCTTCCTGAGGCTGTTCCAGCTGAGAAGGTGTCTCCGCCGGCCGTGAGTGCAATTTTTACAGCATCTTTCACGGAGCCGGCGGTTACTGTTGCTGAGGAGACGGCGCCAACAATGGCTACCACGGCGGCTGCCACTATACCTGCGCCACCGGCACCGACGGCCGGACCATCAGGTACGCGCCGGGCTTCCCGCCGATCTACGCCACTTTCCCGTCTGCCTAACCTGTTGGATGGATTTCCTTTAGGTTCAGGTGATGGGTTTGGCGGCTATCGGCCTGTTATTGACCCTACAGGTACGTAGGGTTCTTTTTTCTTTGTATATTTTTGTCATCTTTTCCTAACTGCCTTTGTTTCTTTTGCAGTGTCGGATTCCAATGAAGTGTATGTTCCAAGATGGAACATACGCCGAGGAACAACCCTTCGCACCCCTGTGGAGTGCGTGGACTGGGCTCGCCACGCTGCTCCTCATGGTGCGTTGGGGGAAGCCATGGCTAGCTACCAAGAGGGTAGGCTAACCAATGAGCTTCGGGTTCTCCAGGCCCGAACGCAGCCCCGCGTCGAGCTGCTTTGTCGTGAAAACGACAAGTTAAAAGCAGCTCGCGCCAAAGATGTATCTGAAGCGCGGGCTCTTCGGGAGGAGAACCGGCAGTTGGCCGCTGCCGCAGCCGAGAAGGAGAAGGCATTCAAGGCCCTCGAGGTTGAAGTCCAGGCGCGACTCGAGGCCCGCTCCAAGGCTGCCCAAGCTGTGAATGAACAGCTTCGGCTGGCCAAGGAGACTGCGCGAAACTCAACTGAGAGGGCTGCCAAGGCTGAAGCTGTTGCTGAGCCACTTCGCGAAGAGAATGAGCAGCTTAAATGCAAATTAAAGGCTCTTCAGCATGCTCATGACGCCTTGGCAATGGAAGATGCCAAGAAGCTGCAGGAGATCCTTGACCAGAGGGGGATGCTTGACCGTACTGAAAGGAAACTCAAAAGCGTCGAAGAAGCTGCCGCCAAGGAAGTTCAACTTGCCAACCTTGATAAAAGCGGAGCCGAACGTGCTTACAAAGAAAGTCAAGCTACCCTCCAATGGCTGCTTCGAGAAGCGTTGCCTGAGGTATCTTTATCTTTTTCTTTACGCTTTCCGCTCGTAATTAGAAAATGTTAACTTGTAATATTCTTTTGTAGGTTGTGCGTCGGGTCCTTTCAGAGACCTCTTACGACGATGCAATGAGCGCAGCCCTCAACGCTTCTCATGAGGATGGGCAGAAGACTGGCTTCCTGCTTGGTCTAGGGTTTGCTGAGAGAGGCTTTCCGCCCTCCAACTTCCCTTTATTCAATGTTAATACTGAAGCTGCTTATGACCAAGCTGTGAATCAGTACGCTGCCTTCCCGCATCCAGTGGTGGAGAAGGTGAATGAAGCTGCTGCTGCTGATGATGGGCTAAGCATCCTTAAGGCTTTCCTTGGGCAGCCGCGCTCTGACGGTGCTGGTCCAAGCGGAGGTGGCCCTGAAGCCTGATCTTGAAGATCCCTTCCCCCTGCTAGGATAGACAGCCTTGTATAGATTTCTTTTAGGCGGGTAGTTACCCAGCCATTCTTGTAATTGATTGTGAAATATTAATCTCTTTGCGTATAAGATTGTTATTTCCTTGGGTTCTTTGCTTTATAAACTTATGACTTGCATACTTAGTTTAAATTAGCAATTTCCCAAGTGTTTAGAATAAGAACCTTTGAACGTGGTTGATGATGGGTTAAAGTTTCGCCTCCTCCTTCGTGATTGTGCGGGTAAAACCGTCACTTGCACTTGGTAGGATGGCTAATCTTTACCCTCTATCTGACCTGCGTGTAGGTTTTCCTTTTCGAAATTTCTAAGGCATTAAGTTAAACCTTTGAACGTGGTTGATAATGGACTAAAGTTTTCGCTTCCTCTTTCGTGATTGTGCGGGTGTAACCGTCACTTGCACTTAGTAGGATGGTTTTAACTTTAGACCTATATCTGACCTGCGTGTAGGTTTTTCTTATCCTTTTTCAAGTGTTCATAAGTTAACCTTTTAACGTGGTAGACGGTAAGTTAAGTTTGGCTTCCTTGTTCGTGATTGTGCGGGTAAGACCGTCACTTGCACTTACAAGGATGGCTAAACTTTACCTACATCTGACCTGCGTGTAGGTTTTCCTTAGAACTTTTTTAACATTTTGGCGTTGTGTTTATGCGGGTATTGCCGCCTTCCACACGCAACTACTTCTTCCCGTAAGGGAAGTTCATAGGTTACAAGCTATTAATACATCATGAAAGGAGAATCATTTCCATAAGTGGCTCTAGGCCTTTTCTTTACAAGTTGGAATTGATCTACATATAACATTTGCGTAATTGAGCTCCATTCCATGTTCTAGGGATGGGAGTGCCATCGAGCCTTTCGAGCCGGTACGCGCCCTTTCCCAGAACTTCTTTGATAATGTATAGCCCTTCCCAAATTGGGGCCAACTTTCCTGGGCGTTGTTGGTTCGAAGCCTCGTTGTTACGCAGTATGTAGTCTCCTTCCTTGAAGTTGCAGAGTTTTACCCGCGTGTTGTAGTATTTTTGCATTTGTCGTTTGTAGTTTTCTTCACGCACGGCGGCTAAGTCTCTGCGCTCTTCGGTTAGCATAAGGTCTAACCGTCTTTCCGCATCATTGTCTTCTGGTTGGATTAAGACCCTTGGTGAGGGTAAACCGATTTCGACTGGGATCATGGCTTCAGTGCCATAAGTGAGACTGAACGGGGTTTCTCCCGTACTGGTCTTCTTCAGCGTTCTGTTTGCCCAAAGGACGTGCGGAAGCTCGTCCACCCAACCGGATCTATGTTCCAAGAGTCTTCTCTTTATGCCTTCGACGATGCTCTTATTTGCTCTTTCCACCTCACCGTTACCTTGCGGGTGTGCCACTGAGGTAAAGGTGTGGGTGATTTGAAGTTCTTTCAGCCACTGCTGTAGCTTCTTGTCAGCAAAGTTGGTGCCATTGTCGCTTACCAAATTCTGTGGAAGTCCAAAACGACAAATAATAAATTCCCAAATAAATTTTTTGATATGCTTTGCGGTTGTTTGGGCTAAAGGTTTCGCTTCTATCCATTTGGTGAAGTAGTCAATGGCTACCACTAGGAACTGAACATTCCCAGCTGCTGTTGGAAATGGGCCTGTCACGTCAATGGCCCACTTCTGAAATGGCCACGAGGAAGTGACAGGAACAAGTTCATTTTTCGGGCGATGCGTGTTGGGTGCGTAAAGCTGGCAAGATCTGCATTTTCTGATGTATGCCAACGCGTCCATATGCATCCCCGGCCAGAAGTATCCTGCATTGTTTAGCTTGGCTACCACAGCGCGGGGGCCTGCGTGTACTCCACAGATGCCTTCGTGAACCTCCCTTAGGAGGTAGTCAGCATCTTGGTTGTCCACGCATCTTAACAATGGGCCAAGAAAGTTACGTCTGTAAAGGGTGTCATTGACCAGCTGATAATTCAGTGCTTTACAGCGTAGTTTTCTTGCCTGTGACTTCGACTCTGGTAACGTTCCTGCTTCAAGGTATTTTATTATTGGGGTCATCCATGTTTCTGTACCGGTTTGGATGACACAAATTTCCTTGTGCGGGACTGATGGTGTTTCGAGGAGTTCCACGCGGATGTCCTTTCCCAAGTGGGTGAAGGCCAGTGATGCAAGCTTGCTTAACGCATCCGCAGATTTGTTTTCGCTGCGCTTGACGTGTATCACTTTACAATCATTAAAATCGCGCATGATGGCTTTGGCTTGGGCAAGGTACAGGGCCATTGTGTCGTTCACAGCCGTGTACGTCCCGTTTATTTGGTTTGCCACTAGCATGGAATCTACGTGGGCTTCCAAATTTTTTACACCCATCTTTCGCGCAATCCTCAATCCGGCCAGGAATGCTTCATATTCAGCTTCGTTATTCGTACTTGGAAAATCCAGCCGAATAGCATAAGTATATTCCTGGCCTGCTGGATTTGTTAATTTTAACCCTGCGCCTGAACCCTCGTTACTAGCTGCTCCATCAGTGTAGAGTCGCCAGACTTCATCGATTTCGTGTGCTGGGGAGGGTTGAACCTCCTCCTGGCACTCTTTCTCCCGTGAAGCGGGGACTTCTGCAATAAAATCAGCCAGGACCTGACCTTTAATGGCTGGTCTCGGCTTGTATTGAATCGCATATTCTCCCAATTCAATTGCCCATTTGGCTAGACGTCCCGATAACTCGGGTTTGCCTAGAACATTTGAGAGTTTGAAGTTGGTGAGAATAGTGATTGGGTGACCCTGGAAATATCGTCTCAACCTGCGTGAAGCGTGTATAAGTGCCAAGACCAGTTTTTCCAGGGTAGAGTACCGGGTTTCCGCGTCTGCCAGCACGCGGCTAACATAATAGATTGGCATCTGGATGCCTTTTCGTTCTACAAGCAGGACTGCCCCGGTTGCTCTATCTGTTGCGGAGAGGTATAGGATTAACTCCTCACCCGCTTGTGGTGCTGTGAGTGTTGGGAGTTCGATCAGGCGTGATCGAATCTCCTGAAAAGCTGCTTCCGCTTCTGGTGTCCAGCGGAAGTGCGTTTTCTTTAAACAATTTCTTAGCGTTGACACAAAAGGGAACGACCTATCCGCATGGTTTGCCAAAAAGCGGTTAAGCGCGACTAGTCGTCCATTCAGTGTTTGAGCCTGTTTTATGGTGGTAGGTGATTCCATCTTGACAATGGCTTCGACCTTTTCAGGGTTCGCTCTGAAGCCATCTTTAGTAATAATGACTCCTAAGAACTTCCCTTCTTCCACCCCAAATGAACACTTGCTCGGGTTGAGCTTCATGTTTATCTTTCTGAGCGTGTTGAAAGTTTCCTCAATGTCTTTCAACATCGCCTCTGGCTCGGGGCTTTTGATGACCAAATCATCCATATAGACTTCCAAGTTTCTCCCAATTTGGGCGTGAAACTCTTTGTCCATTAGTCGTTGGTACGTGGACCCCGCGTTCTTAAGTCCGAACGGCATCATTTTATAACAAAATGTGCCATCGGGCGTCCGAAAGGCGGTTTTGTCCTGGTCATCTACAGCCATGTGGATTTGATGGTACCCCTTATACGCATCCAAGAAGCATTTAAGGCGAAATGGTGCCACCGAATCCACCTTGAGATCAATTTCTGGCAACGGATAACAATCTTTGGGGCATGCTTTATTCAAATCTTTGAAATCTATGCACATGCGCCATTGTTTGTTATTCTTCGGTACCATTACGGGATTTGCAACCCATGTTTGATATTTGCTGACGCGCACGATGCCCGCATCAAGGAGTTCCTTGACTTGGGTTCTGCACGCGTTGGTTTGCTCGGGCCCCATTACTCTGCGCTTTTGTACGATCGGCGTAACGGCCGGATCGCATTTGAGCTTATGCTCTGCCTTTCCCCGGGGTACACCAGTCATGTCGGCTGGTGTCCACGCGAAGATGTCTGCGTTTCGCTGCAGTAAGCGCTTGAGTAAGGTGCGTGTTGGATCAACAATTGTCGGGCCAATGGTAACGGCCTGATCGGGATATTTCCCATTGAATGCCCACTGTTCAGGTTCAGTGATGGTTTGTTTGGCCATCTTCGGTTTGGGTTTAGAGGAGACAGATGCGATGCATACCTGGGGAATGCCCGTGATCATCGCTACGCCTTCAGTTGTTGGCCATCCCATCATGCCGTGGACTGAGGATACCACGGCGTTGAATCTTGCCATCCCGTCTCTCCCGAATAGGATGTCATACGTATGATGTGGTTTTTTCATTACAACAAAATCCACATCCTCCGTGCGTGAATAATTCCCATCGGTGAGAGTGACGGGGAAAGATAGGATGCCCAAGGGTGTGTTCATGCTGCCGTCAAACCCTTCCATTGAAGCGTAGACCGTCTCCAGGCGTTCCTTGTCTTCATCGTCGAGCTTGTCGAAGAACTGTCTGTACATCACTGTCGACGATGCGCCATTGTCAACGAGGGTGCGGGAGGTGATGTAGTGCCCCAGCTGGCTTTTAATGACAATGGGGCCTTCTTTGTTTGGGCCTCCCGGCACTCGCGGGAAGCGCACTTCTGCTTCCTTCCATGCGCATGGTTCGGCTATCGGTCTCTTTCTTCCTCTGACCTTACCCTGGACCATGTTGATGCTAATGTCGACGGGCTTTCGTCCGTTACCCCTGTACCTGTTGTCGTTCCTTCCTCCCTTCTTGATAGATGCCACGAGGTGTGCGAGCCTCCCATCCTTGACGAATGTCTCGACGATGTCCCTCAAGGATGTGCACTCCTCAGTGCTATGGCCCTTTGTCCCATGGAAGTCACAAGACTTGCTCTGATCCGCATTGGGTTTCTGTCGGATCGCTGGGGCTTTTGGCCATGGCAGTTTTTCCGTGGCAAATATCTCCGTGACGCTCTTGGTGAGTGGCGTCCAACGGTTTTTCCGGTTCGAAGGGTGCGTGTTGTCCCTTCCGCCAACCAGAGGGCGAGAGCTTGAGGGGGTGTCAAAGTTTATCCTTGACTGCCAAATACCTTGCCGCCTCTTTTTGTTTAGCCGGGCGGTTCTCACATTGTTCTCCCTTGTCCTCTGTGTGTAGAGGTTTGTATTCTGGGGGAGATCTCTTCCCAGCTGTTTCTCCGTTTCGGCGAAGCGCTTGGCCGCCGTCATTATGGCATCCCATGTGGATGGCATGCCGTCTTTACCCGTCAGAGTGCGGATAAGTTCTGGGTACTCAGCGCCCTGAATGAAAGCGGCGCGAACGAGGTCTTCACTGATGTTGCCCAGACTCAGCTTCTTGGAGTTGAAGCGGGTGATGAAGTCCAGTAAGGATTCATCCTCTTCTCTCACACAGTTGAGGATCGTCCACTGCTCCTCAGTGTGCTTCCTCTGTTGACTAAACTGTTGACTGAACTTGTTCTGGAAGTCTGCCCAGTCATAGATGTGGTGGACCGGTAAACGGTCGAACCATGCTCTGGCTGCTCCTACCAGAGTCATCTGGAACATGTAGCACCACGTGGGTTCCGTCCAGTTACTGACGGTTGCCCCCGCAATGAACCTGTTCAGATGGTCATCTGGGTCGGATATACCATCGTATGTGCCAATATTAGACATTTGTTTGGCACTCCTCGGGGCGATTGCTTCTGCAATGTCCCTTGCAAATTTTGACCTTCCTGCGTTTGTGGCAGTAGGTCTAAAGGCCTTGGAGAAGTCACGCGAGCTTTTTTCCGTGACTGGTTGGAATGCTTCCCCAAAATTCCTTTTTGGCTGGGGATCCGTTTCCTTACGCTTCCCTTTCGCCCTATGGCGAGGGTTCGCGTCGGTGTCGGAATCTTCCCTCTCGGCGTCTGAGTACTCGTACTCACTACTCATGTTGAGGTGCTGGCGAGTACTACCGAATTCCTCAGCTTGTTGGACTGAACGCAAGCGTTCGTCCAATTCAGCCTGAAATTCTCTTTGACGTGCCTCGGCCCATGCCTTCACTTGATCAAGTGTTTGGCGAGGGGCTCGAGTTCGTTTTTCCAGCTGGGCATCAGTGAATCCCAGTGGAATATTTACTCCACTTGCCCCTACATGAGTGACTGGGGTAGTGTTCGTAAAATGTACTTCACTTGCCCCAGCTTGGGTGGCTGGGGTAGTGTTTGTAAACATTGTGTTGCCGGTGTTTACCCCAGTGGCTGGGGTTGTGGTTACCGGAATTTCTCTAGTCATCTTGGAAGTTTTGAAAAACTGGAGAAAGATGTAGTTCTAGCTTTATGCACGGATGGCGCCAATGAAGAAACACTAAGTGACCCCGGGCAGATTATAGGTAATCTGGGGGCTAAGTAATGTTTCCCACGAAGGTTAGGTCCAGCAGAGTAAGTTGTACTTCAGGGAACCTGCAAAACAGACACCGTAAGCTCGTCACTGAGAAGGGGGGGGGTTCCTCCTTGTGACCACCCTCCGGCGTGAGAATCAGTCTATATTGCTCTTTGAATATAAAAGTATATGAATACTATTAGAGCAGTTATCAAGTAAGTTATACGAGATAGTAGATGATGAAATGATAATACCATTTGCTGTCTTTTATAGCCGAAGGTGGGTTTCCAAGGGGTTTAGCCGGCCCAACACGCTACCAACTGTAACCTATGCACGTGCCCTACCTGTGAGTGGTGGATAGGTAGCGGCTGACACAGAGCAGGCGTGCCGTGCACTCTTCGTCTTCTACCAACTGCAGGCTAGGCACGTGGTCTGGCAGGAGTTGGTGGGCAGGCGGCGGCTATTGGTCACAGTGCTGTGGCGTGCTGTCTGCCACGCTGCTGTCAGTGAGCTGTCGCATTCTTGGTCAGATCTTTTGTCTTTACCTCGTCAGGTATCACGCAAAAGATCCTCCATCATACGGACTGGCCCATTTTGGCGGGAGTTTTCCCCCTCCCGCCTTTGCTCATTCTTTCAGGTGACACTGAATATTTGTAAGTGTTAAGCCTTATGCGTGTAGCTATGCTGTGCGGGTAGCCTTCCCTGATGGCTTGTATCCGCAACTGCGGGAACAGGCGGGTTACTTTACCATTGGGAGGCTTTTCCCTGCGTATGCAGCTTGCATACTGCGCGTAGGCTTCTCTGAGCATGGTGGGTCCTGCGGGAGTAGATGGTCTTTGCGCAGACATCCCTGTTCAAGGTGAGTCATGCGGGACCAACTGAGCCCTGCTGGGACCTACCTCTTCACCTTTGTTTCTTTATATTCTACTTAATTATACGCTATTTTTCAAATGTCTAAAATACCATTCCCCGAAAGAAGGCAATACCTTTTGAGTAATTTTGTCAACAAAAGTTTCTGAAATTGATTTTATTGCAATTTCAAAGGATATCCTAACAAGGGTAAAGTTGTAATTTTTATATTGGTGTTCGCATAACTTGTTGAAATACCATTATATGCTTATTTCTTGCAGGCATATTTAGCATATGGAACAAATAACAACACAAAAAGTAATTCCATTTTAAAGGTAAACATATGCATTTCTTTTTATTTTCATAATCATATGTTCATAATAATTCCCGATTAATTATTTTTATTAGGCGACTTATAACATCGGGGGACACTCCATCAATGCATATGTCATAGAAATTTCTATATTAGGAATCAAATCACACTTTAGAGCATCGGTTTGTCACTTTATCTATCTATTACCATATTTAATATTTTCTGTTAATCAGTTATAACAGTTTTTTGCGAGTCCCACAAAATAACTAACATAACATTAATGCAGTGGCTACATTCGTTACTATCTCCCGGGAGGAAGTTGAAGACCGAGCATAATAAACATATCTACGCCATTGATTATCCCGAGCCACTTGTTCATTTTGCCCTTTCTTTAGGGGCATTCTCTGACCCTGCGGTACACAAATAAAAATATTAATTTGTAAATTGTTATTCTTTGTGCCATTTTGGTATTGATGGTGAATGTTTAAATTTAGGTTCGTGTCTACAATGCAAAGAACGTTTTTCAGGACTTGAGGCTTGCTAAACGAGAGTTTATACAATCGACAGTTTATATGAACAAAGAAACAAGAATATACCTACCGAAAATCTTATATTATTATGCAAAAGATATGGCGTTGAGCGTGACGAGTCTTTTGGAAATGGTCAACTCATGTTTGTCAGAAAGTCAACCGAAGGTTAAGAGGATGGGCATTAAAGGTAAACCAGAAAAATGTGTTTATTGGTTATCTCAGAGTTGTATATGTCGGTACGTGATTCATCGAGACACAGTTGAAGGGCGATTATCAGTTTGATTTTTGGTTTGTCTTATTTTTATTTTTTTCATGTGTGAATCTTGAATGATTTTCTAGTGTTTTTTGTTAGTTTGAGTGTGCATATGTTTTGAGTACCGGTTTTGTGCATATATTTTGGCACATGTTGAGTTCAATTAACACACGTGTGTGATGTATAATTTAGAAAAGAATGAAATATATGGACTGGTTTGAGCTAGACGTGCACAAAATAACCGGTTCCGGAACCGAACCGGTGGAACCGACCCGGAACCGGTTCTAACCCATACCCGGAACCGGTTCCTGACCGGGTATAGGATTTCTCCTCGGAGCCGGTTCCGGAACCGGTGGAAAAAACCCGGAGGAACCGGTCAAAAACCCGAAAAAAACCTGGAGGAACCGGTCAAAACCCGACCCGGAACTGGTCAAAACCCGGTCAAATACCCGACTATACCCGGAACCGGTTCCGGAACCGAACCTGGTTTGACTTTTGTTGACCATACCCGGAACCGGTTCCTACCCGGTTCCGGGTTTTTTAAATACCCGATTTGTGCACGTCTAGTTTGAGCGTCGATTGAGTTTTTTTTTTCTTTTTTTTTTGACTGTATAAATTTGGCTCTTTAAACTGTGATTACAATATATTGCTATTATTATGTAGATCTCTTAATTATTATGTATATGAAATATATGTTTTTCCAACCAAATATAAATACTTTTTCAGTCATAAAAAAATAGCATCTATTAAGTCTGATAATATTAAATTATTAATACTAGTGGTGAATCATTTGATTAAAGATGAACAAAAGACTATGTGGCACTAGAACTTTTGACATAACATAAAACAAAAGGTAACGGTACACCATATTCAGGTTACATAATAAATTGTCCTTCAAATATATCTTTATAATACATGAATATTACTCTTACCATTAGCTACATAAACTAGTCAAACTAGATCAAGTTGCCCACTTTCGATCAGTGGTTTAATCGACTTGTAACGCAGTGCGTATATGTCCCCTGCATACATATCCAATGGATTTTCTTCGCCACTGTCATATGAAAAACAGTCCAAAGTCAGATAATAGCTTCATTGTCTTTCTTGTAACGTTATAAATATATAAATAAACAAATAAATAGATAATTAGTTACCTGTCATCCACCGGGAGAGCTCCTAAGAACTTCCTGGTTCTGCAGATAACAAATGCATCCAATTTCGGTTCGGGAACTGAAAAGGAGAATAACACAATGGTATTACAATAATAATCTAAATCTTTTTAATTTGACAATCTGCGATAAACAATTGAAAAAATAAAATACCCATGTCATCCTCTTCACTAGCAGCCGTTTGTTTCAAATGAGAATTATACTGAACAGGCAATTTAGATAACACGGAATTCTCCAAATGTCGTTTCATGTCTTGAATAGACCTGAATCGAAATCGTTCAAACTTTTTAAAATCTTTAATCATGTAGTTGCAGGATAAAAGGAAAGTGAGACAATGGGTTACTTACCGTTGGGCAAACTTCTGTTCTGGTGGAGACAGTCTATCCCAAAGATCAGCAGTTTTTTGGATATGAAACATGAATTTCTCAATCTGTGCATATGATTACTATTATTATTATAAAGATAAAAGTTATGCATGCCCTAAAATCAAATGTATGTATTTGGTTAACCATATACCTTTTGAAGACGAGTCCTTAAATACGATCTTAATAAAAACAAAGTCCTGTCAATATCCATTTGATAAAGGGATACAGTAAGTGGATCTTCATCATTACTCACAAGTTCCTCCACAGTTTCTTCCTGGTAAACAAATTATAAAAACAAAGACATTATTGATGTTTCAAATTTCCAACATTTGCATGTACTCATGTAGGGCTGTGAACAAACCAAACTGAACAAGGCCTTGTTCATGTTCTTTCGTTAAGCTTTTATCGGACAAGCGAATTGTTCACAAACAACTAACCAAACGAATTCCTTGCCCGTGTCCGTTCATTAAAAAAATGAACTTGTTTGCGAATGGTTCACGAACACAAACGAAAACAAACAACTTTTATATGATTTGACTACTTGAAAATGGTCGGTGACGACGGTTCGGTCAGACTACCAAGATCGTGTTCTGTGTTTATTTTTAACCTTTATGTTCGTATGAAAAATAACTGTAAACAATTCGAGCCAGTGTGGGTTCGATCTCATAATTTAACAAGGCGGCTCGGCTCGGCTCGAGCTCAAAGTTAAACGAGCCTAAGAGTGACCCAACGAGCTGAACCAAGCTTGGCTTGAGCTCGCTTACAAAAATGAGCCGGCTCAGCTTAGATCGTTGTCAAATAAAGTTTTTTTAGCTAGCTTTATTCAAGCTTTTATCGAGCGAGCTACGAGCTTTTTGAACAAATTTATTTACATATAAACGAATCACATAATTCTCATATATTTTCATTTCATAGTTAATAACTCTGCTTAAATCTATATAATAACATTAGAAAAATCGTTAAAAATATTAAAAGCCTTTAATGAACAAACAAACAATCAAACATAAACGAACGTAAAAGAACACATTATCGAAGATTGAACTAAAAACGCTTCTATTCAAGTTTGTTCATTTATTAAACAAACGAACATAAACAGACTTCCGGCAGAACAGTTCACAAACATTCATGTTCACAAATTAGGGGTGGGTGAGAGTAGCAAACAACAACAACAACAACAACAACAATAATAATAATAATAATAATACCATCAATTGAAGCTGTTCTCTGGATCTCTGAACTAAATCAGACTCAAATTGAAGGATCTCAGGAGCAGCTTTCTCATTACGCCATGAGCGTTTGAGGAGATCAGCATCTGTAGTGGAAATTAGGGTTTCGTAGTCGGAGAATCTGCCGGTGCCATCGCCGGAACCGGAATCCATCTGGAACACAAAGATAAGATAGCTAAGAAATGAGTTTCAGTTAAGATGGATTGGCGCGCAGAGTTAGGGTTTCCAATTTCAAATACGGTCTCAGATCTGCCCAAATTTGTATTTATAGTTCGGGTTATCGGGTGATAAATATCGGGCAAATACCGTTAAAAACCAACATAGTTTTTGTTTTCTTTCTTATAAAAGTACTTTCATGTTAAAGATAATATACATGTTAAATTTTAACAAAACTGTGAAAACAAAAAATTAATTAGTTTTTCAGAAATCATAACTGGCGACATGAACGCAAACAAGTCTACGTTGTATTTATAATCGTAGTGATTCGGTTGATTAGACATGAGCACAAGTCTACGTTGAACAAAGAGCACGTGTATTGTTTTAGAACGTATTTTCAAAGGTTGTAGAATATTTATATATGGAATTAGAATTTCTCAAATGAACTATATTATGAATGAATTGAAATAAAACTTGAGAAACTTCACGTGGAAGACCAGGTGAATTTATAACTCAAAAGATTGTTGATATCACTGAAAACCTTGTTATGTGATATTTTCTTTTGAACAGCCAAATTCCTATTATACTCGTACCATACACCAGTTTTACACGCATTTATAAAGATTTTTATATGAGACCTTCTAAAAGACACATGCCTCTATCAAGTGGGCTAGCTCCATATTGACAAAAACCTTATGATAACCATATTCATCTCACATATGATAACTATGAGTATTTTCTAGTTACCATTAAAAACTTTTAATTGGCAAATTCTTTTTCTCTCACAAAAAATAGTATTGTTCATTGCTTTTACAAAATTTGTGGCTAGTGGTACAACTTTCTGCAACATAATTTTTGTACTTATGTGTAAATAATCAAAAGATGCCCTACGAATTTTTCAGAAAGTAGAAATGAAGTTCCATAAAATATATCTAGATAATTTTTGTACTTTTATCTAACTAGGTTTGAGCCCCCCGCGTTGCGGGGGTGTGGGGAAATCTTTTTTGATTTGTAGTCGCTCTGAACTTCTACTTACAAACTTGATGAGCTTTGTTAAATACCTCCTGCTTCAATTGTGCTATCAGAGTTTTATGTATATTAGACGACATCTTACACTCGATGATTATTGATCTCGTGCCTTGAAGAACGCAACAACTAATCATTTTCAAAATCAACCAAAAGCATGTCAAATCTATTTCAATCAGATAACAAAACACGTCTTCATGAAGGCACTCATAAAGCATGTTGCAACCTATCAAGAACACTAAAAACCAAAAACAAAAAAAGGGCACATCATTGAAGAAAAAGCATATCCAAAATATGGCCCTAAACATGTTTGTCTTAACAAATCAAACAATGTCATTATTAAAATCTTCAATTTCACTTTTACAACCGAAACTGGGGCAGTTAGACCCAACAATCCCAAAATCTAACTGTACAGCAACTGAAGTGCGCGGTAATAAGAAGGTCCACCTGGTGTTTTTTAAGAATCGTTTCAGAACTACATGGTTAACTGCTCAAGTTTCGGGTGAGCTACGGGCCTGTCAGATTTAACTAATTTTCCATAAAAAAAAACAGCTTTAAAACCATTAATAACCGTAAAATATTACTCATTGAATCCGACCTGGAAGTGTTTTAGGATCTGTCTCTCCATGTGTAACGATCATGTCATGGCAGTTTATACCGACCATCTGTGTCATTTATCCGTTGAAGAAAACCACATCAGTAGTTGTTGTACCGTCTGTCGGTGATGCATTCACACAGTACCCGCTGCAAAGGAGTTATAAGTTAACTAATTACAAACATATGTCGGTTGTATATATCAATAGTACCTTTAAAGTTATCATCAATCAATATTTGTCCTACTTAATATTGACTTTAAAACAAACCCTAAGCACCTGCAAAACAATAAGTAAACAATTAAAAAACGAAAAAGAGATATGTTATCTCCCAACCATACTTGAGAACAGAGAAGGAAGATGAATAATCACTTTTGAGAAGGATCTGCCATGGAAAGAAAACCATTGGAGTGACTTACACGTGGGATGGTATACAATATCAACTACGGGCTGTACAACTTGTTATGCAGTAAGTACAGACTTTGCAATTGTAGTATATATAATTTTCCAACTCATTATTTTCATATGATGGCTTAATTTGCGTCCTGTATAATTGATGCCATGTGTTGAAAAAAAATCCATAAACAATCAAACAAAAAAAAAACCTAAGTTGAACCATCCAAATCATATCATGATGACTAACGTTATAACATTGTTCATATGAGAATCTACAAATATGTATCAATCAAATAATCAGAATCCCATTCACCATTATTATTTACACGCTCATGAACAAATCCAAGACAATTTTTTTTTATTTTTGTTACACAACACTAACAATTTGAGCCTTAGGATTTAACTCATCATGGTCCTAAACTCTTCAAAATCCAACACCCCATCTCTATTCACATCAAATCTTTGCAGTCATTAACCGTAGCCGCCTGCCCCAACCTTTTCATCATCTTCTTCAAACCATTCGGCGTGATCACACTAGCCGATTTCCCCGAATACATCGCAAACGCCCCTCGCAACTCCTCCTCGTCCGATAACTGCAGCCGGTTTTGCAGCTCGCTAGCTGATATCTTCCCATCCCCGTTCTCGTCAAAGTAATTAAACACTTGATGAATATCATCTGAGGAATTTCGAGAAAGCGGTGGCGTGATTGATGTATGATTGGTTGCTGGTGATTTCCTGAATTGGCGGAACAGTCTGGCTAACGGAGAGCCAGACTCCCCTGGATAACTTAAAAGTTCAAGCTGAATTTGAATTCATATATCGTGCTGATAACGTGTTATGAAATAATGAATGAAATGTTTTTCCAACTTAATGGGGGTTGTGACTAGTGGGATGGTATGTATTTATATAGGCCAATTGTGGAAAGATGTACGTAATAAATGGATAAATATGTCAGTTGGAAGCTGTGGGCGGTGGTTCGAGTGGCGGTTGCCGTGTTGGTGTGCCGCACATACCATTTCCGCGTATATTTACCGTACACGGTTTAGTGTTGCTTATCCTTTTTTTTATTTGTTTGTTTAATGATAAATTTTATCTTTATGACACGTTCTTTTGTCATGTATGTATAATAATAATTATATGTTTACGTAGTTTTATATTGGTAGTTTGGTACTTATGGGGACATAATATATTATGTGAACTTAACTTAGATTTAGCTTTAATTTAATTAAATTCGAATTGAATTTCGGTTGAACAACATACAAATTTAGCTAAACAGATCTGATTTGAAATAATTAATAACCCAATGGATTCACAAATTGACACTTTATGTTATATACTTTTTAAAATATGTTTTATAAGTTTTAAACGTTAAATAGTTAATAATGTTTAATACTAATATGAACTTTTTAACAACATTTTTTCCGAGTCTATCTACGATAGAATTTTAACTTTTTTAAGTTATTTGATGTTTCAGGTCCGCAATCAGATAAGTTGTGTTCTTCCTAGATTTTCAGTTGGATATACAAACACAACCTAATTATTACAAGTGATTATCGTGGATAGACGTAAGAGCAAGTGCAACACTAGACGAGACAACTCATCACAACATCCACCTCTCTCCCCCCTTTCTTATCTTTCTCTCTCTCTTCTTTCCTTCCCTTCTCTCTCCTCGCACCTTACAATCTCACATACGAATCCGCCGCTTGTCTGAACCTGATTAGCACCATCAATTTAACCATAGATAAACATAAGAGCATGTGCAACGTTTGACTTAGTCGAACGAGTCAGCTCAACACAACCCCCACCTCTCTCTTGCTTTTATTTTTTTTCTCGCTCTCTCCTCTCTATTCACATATGAGGCATCCACTCGTTTGAACTGCCAGACTTGACTTAGTCTCTCTCTCTCTTATTGGACAGCCACTCGGCACAATCCTACATCTCTCCTCTTTCCTTTTCTTCTATATCCATCTAACATGGCTTCCTGCTCTACTGTAGGGATGAGATCGGGACCGTACCGGTACCGACCGGTCACAGTCCTGAAAATTGCGAATTCTTGGTACCGGTACCGAATATAAAATATTCGGTTCGGTACCGGGACCGGGATTGAAGATAAAAATTCGGGAAATACCGGTCCAGCCCCGTACCGGTACCGAAACTCAAAATATTGGTACTGATTCGGTACCGACGGTACCAACCAGTACCAGTACCGATTTTGCTCTTCCCTACTCTACTGTCTTTCTTCTCTCTTTTACTAGACGAGCCACTCCGCACAACCCCCCACCTCTCTTCTCTATATAAGTCTACCGCTCACTTGAATTGCCAGAAATGTCTTGGTCTCTCTCTTCACGGTAACTACTCTCTTTTACTTGACCTCCACCTCATCCGAACGACCCAAAAAACCCACCGATGTAGGTGCTTAGCGCTCTAAGCACGACGCTGTATCATATATGACAAGACATATAGCATAAAGCCAAATAAAATAAAATTAATATAAAAATTAAGATCCAGTTCCTATTCTTCACAAAATAGTCAACATTCCCATCATCTCATTTGTTTTAGCAAATGGACATTCACCAGATACATGATACTAGTTACACCAAGAAACAAAGAAACAACATAATAGACAACACAAGCATCCATAAGACCATAACTGCTTTAGAGAGAGAAAATAAAGATAGCAGCACATTAATACATACAGAAACCAACTATCCAATTCAATCCTCCTCTCTGATTTGATTTGATTTCATGCCCATTTTGAGCTTCTCACTCTTCTGTAATTGTAATCAATTTCTGCATCAGAATTTGATTGGCCCATTCCCATTTGATGATACCTCCCATTCATTCTTGAAAATATGTCTTCATCATCAGTCAAACATTGGCCTACAGCCTTTCTCACATCTATAATCACACCAACATTATATCATATTATCAGATACAGATAAAAATGAGTTGATTCGGATAAAATATATATATATATCAGCATTTCAACGAGAGCCCGTTTTGACCTGAATCAAATTCACATTTTTTAAAAATGTCCCGTTTTAACCCGAGCACATTTTAGTCATTTGGAAATGAATCAAATAGATGTTTTTTAAATAATGGGCCATTTTAACCCGAGACCATTTTGGTCAAAACCCATTTTGATCCTAATCAAATTGATAATTTTTAAGAAATGTCTGTTTGGATCCGAGCCTGTTTAAACCCGAACCAAATTAATACTTTTTATAAAATGATCCATTTTAACACGAACCCATTTTTTTCAGAATCCTTTTTGACCTGAATCAAATTGATACTTGATAAAAAAATGGAATGTTGTTTCAATCCAAGCTCGTTTTAACCCGTTACCCAGTCCGGCCCGTTTTGTTTTTTAGTATTGAGCATAGAACAATTTCCAAAAAAAATGTAAACAAGAAGAATCATAATAAGATATATTTACCTTTTATAGCATGACATGAACCAGGCTCGCTCTTGCTAGAGTGAGTTTTCAGGCTAAAACCCGGTACAGTTTTGATCTCGGGCAGCTTATTGGGCCCAGAAGGCATCATGGAAAACGAGTCATCCATAACATCAGAGATCTCAACATACTGAGGTGTAGACACAATCTCATCAGCACTAAACCCGAACGATGCTCGATACGCTTCTAATTCCTCGATATCTTGTTTACAAACTTTACTCTGCCTACTTTGAACCCCATTTGCGTTAGAATAAGCATCGGGTTCTTTAGACACGCTTAACCGCCCACCAGTATGAGGAAACGAAGATTGATCATAATAATATTGTGCAAACGTTTCAGGGCAGAAAAAGTTGGCATCTTGAGGTATCTTTGAATCCGACCCTTTATCTTTCCATTGCGGGCTGAATTCCCGTTCAGGGAAAGATGATGATAAACCATCACCCGAGGCCCGCGATATTGGTGATCTAAGAGTACTAGCCGGGCTTCCGGGGTGTAAAGAATACGCTGCTTGAAGATCGTTTGCAGGCATGTAACCATTTTTAACATTCGATGTAAGAAACTGCGCGTACGGGACATCAGGCGATGACGGTGTTGTCAAATGAGCTAGCTCAGGAGGCGGTGTGAACGGGGCGGTTGACGGTTCGGTAGTAAAAGTTGAGAACACAGGCGGCGACACAAGTTGCGTCTCGTGAGCGTACGGCCCGGTTGCAAACATAGTAGAAGACGGGCCTCCAGGTGAGTTCGCAGATAAGAAACAGTTAGGCGATTGGGCTGTGGATTGAAGGGCAGAATGGGAAAACGAAGCGGGCGAAGACGGTGGAGCTAATAACGACGGGTGAACCGAGTTATTCGGGTTCGCTATCCCAGCAGCTTGAGGCCCGTTTTGCTGGTTCGCAGCTGTACTCGTTTCTGGCATACGAGACGCGGGCACGACCCGTTTTCCGCCTTTTTGTAACCCGAAACACGATAAACTACTTAAACAACCCCTCCATCTTTTCCTCTGCAACCCGGTTATACAAAATCTTATTATTATAGTTTCCAAATTCAATTACTAATATTTTGATTTATAAATTTTATAACCTACAATTCTATAATTTTTTAAAAAATCATAAAAAAAACTGTAAACCCTAACATACACAATGCAGATCTGAAGCAAATGATCAAAACAAAACACAATAAATCACAGATTATGAACAGTAACCAACATAAACACAAACAGATCTGAGCAAGTACACAGCTTGTTCAACTAAAATCAACTTAATTAAACTTAAAACCAAAACCTAGGGTTTGAAAAACATACTCTGTTAGCCACCGGCTGCTGCTGCTGCAGAAACCTATTCTGCTCAGAAGCCATTTTCCTTCAAAACCCACAAAGCAATCACTCAACCAATCAACTTCAACCAGTTTACCCAAACCAAAAGCCTTTAAAATTAGGTTAAAATCAAGAAACTGGGGGTTTATGAACCCAGTACGGAAACGTGAAATTGAAGAAGGTGGGTGAAGAATCAAGGGTTTGTGAGCATTTGTGCAGGCAATGAGAGTTGGGGGTTGAGTAATTGTGTGTGATCAGAGGGTTGAAGCCATTGTTGTTTATTGTAAGCAAGTGAAAATGAAATGAAAGAGAAAGTGAAAGATGATAACAGGGTTTGGTTTTATTTGGCCTCAAAAGGAGTATACGCGTGCCAAATTATTGTCTCTCTTTATTTACTACCAACATTTAATTTTACTAGTTGGATGTAGTAGAAATAGTAGTAGTAAATTGCTAGTTAGTTGCTTCTTGGATTGATTATATAATCTACTCTATTTAAGATTTTACCATATGTAAATGTAAATGTAAATGTAAATGTAAATGTAAATGATATAGTTTAGAGGTACATAAATCGGTTTAAAACTCAAAACCGGTTTAGGTTGGAACTGATTCATTTTGGTCAACAAAAGTCAAAACCGGTTTATGACCAGTTTTTGTTTGGGTTGAAACTGGTTTCTTGACTAGGTTACGATCATTTTATGTTCGGGTTTTGACCGGATTCGGTTCGATTAATGGTTTGGAACTGGTTTTGGTAAGGAAAATTACAAACCAGTTCCAAATCTACGGTTTCAATCGGTTAAAAAAACTAGTTTATGCATAATCGGTTTCGGTTCGGTTAATGGTTTGGAACTGGTTTTGGTGGGGAAAATTACAAACTGGTTCCGAATCTACGGTTTCAATCGGTTCAAAAAAAATTACGCATAATCGGTTTTAAACTTGTTCGGTTTCGGTTCGGTTAAATCTACGGTTTCAATCGGTTAAAAAAAACTAGTTTATGCATAACCGGTTTCAAACTTGTTTGGTTTCGGTTTGAATTTCGGGTCGGTTCGGTTAACCGGTTTACGTGCCCACCTCTAATATAATTGAGGAAGAATAGGATTAAGAAACTGGTCATTCGGTTATGATTTTTTTTTCTTATAATGACTTTATATGGTTTGGTTATGGTAGTTGTGTATGGTTTGGTTATTAATTGAATTGGGTTGATATTGAAAGTAGAAACTAGGAAGTAGTAATATAAAAATTGACTGAACTATCTTTATCAATAATGGATTATGTGGGTGAAGATTGTGGGGTAGGTTAATACTTTAGATGATCATTGTATTAAATATGGTTGTTAAACTTGTCTTGTTAGGAAATAAGTTAAGAATTAAGATCTTAAATGTGCTTGTTTAGGAGGTTATGAGTATATAACATATTACATGTGACTTTAAGTTGTTTGACCCCTTCAACTTATATATTTCAAAAGTGATTATATTTTTAATAATGAAATACAGCCTGAATTAACTTGTTTTTATAAATAAAGATGAAGCGGAAGCGAGAATGTCGGCTCGAGTAACGCAAACATTGGTGAGAATCCCCGAATCGGCGGATGGCTGAGCTGTAAAGCCGGTCAACCTATTCGGGAATCTCCGGATCTATACTTATTTTCAACTCCCCATACTTGTTTATTATTAGAAGACACTATTCGTAATAATTTTTTCCTTTTTTTCCCGGAACGCGATTGGTTTCTAAGATCACTTCCAGCCCTGGGCCTTTTATTAGTTAGCCCTAGTAAAGCCCCTAGGCTCGAGCTTCCTGTATAGCTTTAGCTCGATTTTGACGGATTTCAATACCCTTCCGATGAACTAGAAAGCCGAGTCTATAAAAGAAAATCATACACTAGAACATATGTTGTGAAATACTCGCGTATAAAACCCGGTTTCAGACTCGACTCGAAATACCTGACCAGAGACTGGACCCGGGTGTACAAATCAGGTTCTAATTCCTCAGAGAAACTGTAACTGGAACCGAATCAAACCCACTGTAACCAGTTTCACCTCTACCCGGTAAAAAATCGGACCTGGCCCAACAAAAACCGATAAAAACCAGACTAAACCGATCAAAATCCCGACCATAACCTAAACCAATTCCTACCCAACCTTGTGTTCTGTTTTTGTTAACTAAAACCGGTTCCCTATCCAAAACCAATTTTTGAAAAAACTCAATTTATGCGGCTCCAATGAATAGTGATAAAAGATAAAAAGTATAAGTTATATTGCTAGGGGCGGACATATGTATTAGGTTGGGGGGGGGGGGCTCATCTTGATTTTTTTTTTTTTGTATTATTTGTGTGGGAAAACCCGATCGCTCCCCTTATAATTAGTGTTAACTCCCGATGTAAAAAAAATATTTATGGGTCCGTCACTTAATATTGCTAAAAAAATACCCTTGCCGTATAACATATTTGCGAAGAATCTTAAACCAATGATTGCAAGATGATATATACGAAAATCTTTACATACATATGAGAAAAAGAAAAAACAACAAATCCTTTAGTCATTAAAAGGTTAAGTTTTAGTATTGGGTAAAAGAATTTAAGGTTGTAAATTACAAACGCAACCTTAAATGTTTAAAAACCAAGTTGGTCTCCATCTATGGTCCCTTGGGACGTCATAGTCCAACAGTCACTCTCAAATCGATTCCTTTTTCGACTCAATTTATCGCGCATCCCTATGTATGTGAGTGATTTAAACCAATTTTACAAGTTTTCCTTATAACTGATTTTCAAAATAAAATACTACAAATTGGAAAGGTCTATAAATTTTTAAATTTTTAGATTATATTATATTTTTATCTTATAAAATTTATTATATCAACTATAATCATTTTTTAATATGCAAATGAGCTTGTGGTAAAGTGTTAAGGAGAGACCCGGTGTTACAACTACAATTGATTCATGCCTTCATTAATTAGTTTCACTAGTTGAATCATTAAACTGAACGGGTTTTACCTAACCGCACGGTCGTGCCTTCGGACGAGTGTTCACGGGTATTGGTCTTAGGTAAGGGTTTTCCCCATATCGAAAGACAAACGTATCCTGATATGATGAATTTAGCCATTAACCCATTTAAATGATTTGTTGGTCGTTCAGAAAATAATAATCATGATCATTTTAAATTTATGGTGAGCCTAGGGCAACTCGACAATTAATCAATTATTTCGGGTAAAGTGACTAAAAAGGTACTTGAGATGCATAGAATGATATGGTATATTGCGGCAACGGCAATCGTCACCAAAAAGAATAAAAGGGTTATAAAAGGGATCATACAAGATGGCGTGGCATAGGACATAGGCAAAACAAACAAAGAAAAATCTCCACCAATTGAAAAAGAAAGGTCACTATCAAGGCGTTGAGATGGGTCCCCACGAAATAGTCCTTCTCCCATGTACTTTATTGAATTAGGGTAATCGTAACGGAGCGAATATCTTTACTTGAGAAGTTTAAGGATTGTCCCGTATTCTTATTTACACAGTACATTGTTAATCTTTCATTCACTGTTAATCATCTTGAAGAGAGTTATACATCTTCATTGGCGCCATCCATTTCATGTCTTTCTTCCTCAACTCTAATTCATGCCATGAATTTTTAAGTCTATCTATAACTGTCAAACGAAGCAAAATACACCACACTCAGTTTTTATCATGAGTAATTATCATCTAGAGATGAAAATGAGGAATAATGGGAAGTTATTGCTACTGTTAATATGACTCTTGTAAATTAATTACAGGTAGTCACTAGTCACTACTTTGACGGTCGCTAAAACTTCACAAATTCAACGCAAATAGGGTATTTCTCAACCATGTGATAACATGACCGTTAGTACTACAATACTAGTGTGCCCAAGCACTGCTCCGCATCCACCACAAATGTTGTTCATGCCACAATTATAACGACCAAGCATCATCCCTATGCCTGACATCTACGTTCACTCCCATACCAACCATTAATATTGGCCAAGCGTCAAACACCCTACCTCCACCCCACCATTAACACCGTGTAAGAGTGTTTCTTCGTTTTGCAAGTTCCCACCATGATTCACTCCATTAACACACTCGAGTAAAGCACCATGATGTCTAATGGAGGACCCACCCCAAGCTTCGGAAATTCCATACCGCCAATATACAATACTGCCGCAACAATTTTGGCAAGAGTTCAACCATTTACCACCAGCACTTTCTACCCATGGGGAAATTCCATGGACAACACCAGGATTCACATGCATGCCCGACCCGCCTTTCACACCAATATCGTTCCCCGGGTACATGGTTTGGTGGTCACAGCCACCACCGGGTATGGACCACAAGTAAATCTTTTATTATTAATTAGCTGAGTTATGAACCTGACTAACATATGACCAGACACCATTTAACACATTGGGTCTTGGGGGGGGGGGGGGGTATGCATATTAGTCGTACATGCTAGAATTACTTACAACACAATCAAAATTTTCTCGCACAAATTACAACCAACAGAATACCCAAAATGCCTTTCATCGTGCTCAAGTACGATTGGACCTCTTATCCGATTCCAGATGACCACATAAACTTTTTATTAGGGCAAGGGAGACTGGCATGATTGGCACCACATACATGTTTCCGAACATTTAGGGTGCGTAATTCGTGTCTTAACGGGTTTAACAGGTTTAACGAATCATTTAACTACTTTATACGTCATTACTATAAGATAATTTTAAGTTTCATATACCAATAAGGGAAAAATGATGAAGTCTAGCCTACTAATTTCAATTATTTAAGAAAATAAAAAAATCAAATACAACACTTATATTTTTATTAAGTCTTATTGTGTCTTCAACATATATCTAATTACAAGCCCTTAATGACCCAATACCTAAACCTCCATATTTCAAACGAGCTATAATTTTTTTGCCACGCAATCCATTTAATCGTATCCTTATCATCCGACCCACATGCCACAAAATTATCTTGACATTCGTTCCATGTTGATGTTCTCCAAAAATCGAATATGCGGCCAATACAAAGAGAAATAACATGTTTGTAAAGAATTTAACATTGATTTTATTACTGCGAATCGGCCCTGAAAGAGAAATAATATATTTCCACACTGACAATCTCCTAAACATATCTAAAAATGGGTCCCAAACTTTACTCAAATTCATGTTACTGTAGGAACCGAATTCGTGAATTGAGGAAATAAACAGGAAAAATTAGTAGACAATTTTATTACTCATACAATACAATACAATACAAGAATCTGAAATACAATACATAATCAAAGAAATAAACCAAATACAATACAAAACAAAAATGTAAACGGTTTGGCTGAGGATCGTGTTGAACACGAGGACCTTAAAACAATATTTCGAGTCTCCCAAGAGAACTCGTTGTTTCCCAGGGTACAACAGCCGGAGCAGTAGTACTGCCGGAGTTAACCGTAAACCTGAAAAAAGTTCGGATAAAAGAAACCAGAAATGTAGAAGAAGAAGAAGAAGAAGTTGGAAAAACCTTGCAACAATGCTTGTGTTGTGTGTAAGGTTTGGTGTATGTTGCAACTTAGTTTACCTCTCTATTTATAGAGGAAACACAAGGCACAAGTTTTTCATCCCACCGATGTGGGATACACCACTATAGTATTTTCTTTCAAATACACGCAATCACACATCGATGTCTCATTCATTGTCACACCCTCAAAATCCACTAACGGAGTTTTACCGTCAGAGGGTGTGAACTGGCAGGATCGGAATCATTAGTTATAATCAAACCAAAGAAAAACGTTTAAATGTAAATAGGTGCGGAAGCGTAAAACCTTAATTCAAAAGTTGCGTCACGCAGGACGACTTAAAACCAAATGTAACTGTTAAAATTAAGTTTGCAGAATAAAGATGTTTTCAATTAATGCATGCTCCTAAACCGCGCGCGCCGCCTCGGCTACCTGAGAATAACATACTAAAAGTGTCAACACAAGGTTGGTGAGTTCACAAGTTAAATAAGATAAATCGTTTAGCGTTTTGCGTAACCTCGTTACGGCGTTTCAGTGTTGCGTAACCCCGTTACGACGTTTAAGTGTTGCGTAACCACGTTACGACGTTTAAGTGTTGCGTAACCACGTTACGACGTTTAAGTGTTGCGTAACCCCGTTACGACGTTTAAGTGTTGCGTAACCCCGTTACGACGTTTAAGTGTTGCATTACCAGATAGTGTTATGTCAAATTATATATCGATAGGTAGCTAATCTATACAACAAGTATCGCTAAGTGGTTCGCGACCGAAGCTGACTGTTTATCAAGTGCCCGTCACCAGGTCAATCCAGACCATGGTAAGTGTTAGCCAAAATTACACCCACTCAACCTCCAGTTGAGCTTAGCGTCGGGTGGGGTTTGTCAAACCCAGTAGTACTACTCAACAGTGACTCGCTATTCCAAATATTAACCGGTCCGATGTGTGGGACTTCAAATGTTACGTTTGCCGCTTAGCCTTTACAAGTGATATATAATTTATAACAAAATCTTAAATATGCGTTTATCTCAGAAAATGCGTTTATCGGAGTATGTTATCTCCCCCAAGTGAAAAACGTTTGAAAACAGTTCAAAGAGCGGGGTAAGTGAAACTCACTGTTTGCGAAGAATATCCCGATATAGATCACCAAGTGATGCGCGTCGTAGAAACTCTCTAGCGTTCTAAATAACAAAGAGATTTTCTAAGTATCGGTACGTTTAACGAGTCTCTAAACTCGGCACATAATACTTATGCACGTAACAGATTTCGTGTTTCGTTTGTGAATTGTGTGTGACTTAAACAAGTACAATTGTGATACGATACATGAGTGAGCAATTACTTTCGTGTCACGTACTAACAACATACTTTACTAGCAATTATCCCCGTAAGGGCATTTTGGTCAACAAGCAAAGATTAACTAACCATTATTCCCCATAAGGGCAATTTGGTCAATTCATGGCAATCAATTTACAACTATTCCCCGCAAGGGTATTTTGGTCAAAAACAACAATTATATAAAAACTATCATATTTCATGCATTTTTACACAACTCAGCAGCTAGTTTCATTATGACAGAATTTTTACTTGAAAGATTGCACTAGTTCACCGATCATAACGTCTCAATTAATTCACCAAAAATCACCACAGAAGCATACATTATCTTAGATTTCCAAAACATATTTTATCTTATTTTTATTCCACATATTTTTCTTATAATGACCAAAACATTACAGCAAACTCATATCAGTCAGATTCATGCGCAACAAAATGTTATTTGCAATTCCCGTTAAACGAAAAATCCAATAAATGCAAGACCACTTGGGTTTGGTTTCTAACTCAATGAGTCAACTTTCAGAAGTGGAACCAACCCAATTGGTCTCGTAGTTCCTGAGATATAACATTTACAACATAACCTAACAGCAGGTCTAACAGCTCAGCTTTGCACCACGTTTTTGTAAAATCATAAAAGCACACTTATACTTGTCCAAAAAATTACAAACTTATACTTCATGGAAACTAGACTCAACCTAGTTTACTGCAGTACCCACAATCTCAATCAATTTTCACGTTTACACTTCGTTACAGTCATTTAAACATCGTATACACATTCTGTCCAGATTCTGTTCACATCAAAACTTAACAATTTCACTAGCCATGGATCACAAATAGATCATATAACATGCTAGACACTAATACTACTATCCATGCATCTCCATTACACCATACATACAAGATTAGGGTTTTATTTGCACTCACAATCAAGGACACAACAATTAACATCCAATACTATCAAAACTAGTTATCAAATCATCACTAATACACCATCAAATAAACAAGGATCATATGACACCATGCATAGGAAAAAGTCGGACCTAGGGTTTGCAAGTTATACCTTCAAAACACCAATACAAGCAAGAGGAAAGTAGGAGATGATTAGAAACGGGTGTAGGATGCTTCCATTGTGAAAACCCAAGATTAAAACCAAGTGTTTGGTGTGTGTTTGTGAGCCGATCGCACGAGGGGGGGGGGGTCTAGCTGCCGTCGGTTTTTGTGAGGGGAAGGAGAGGAGTTAGGGTTTGTGATAATGATATATTTATAGATATACAAGTTACACTCTAGTCCCTAAACTTCCAAATGTTAC